>NC_142791.1:912500-1212500 GCF_988280905.1 Pimephales promelas | reverse complement strand
CAGTATTTTGAACAATTTGGAAAGGTAAGACCAGGACCTCACTCCCTAACTAACCTCTTCAGAGACCCATGCCTCGAGACAGGCTGGCTCATGTCTGCTCGGGAGGTGTTCGTTACAGTGCAGGGCTGGAAATGAGGGCGCAGGTGTGTGAGGGCGGTGTGGTTGATGCAGGAAACGGGTGCTGGTCTTTTCAGTGATGTTGAAACTTAGACTGTTGAATGAAGAATTTATATCGAAACATTTACTGCCAAGTAGCTGACGCTGATTAGAACCTGAAAATCTGACTGTGGCTGGGGGCGGGGTTTAAATATCTGGGGGTGGAGTTTGAGTTTGCTGGGTGGGGATAGAATGACTGGGGGCGGAGTTTGGGTGTGCTGGGTGGGGATAGAATGACTGGGGGCGGAGTTTGAGTGTGCTGGGTGGGGATAGAATGACTGGGGGCGGAGTTTGAGTGTGCTGGGTGGGGATAGAATGATTAGGGGGCGGAGTTTGCGTTTGCTGGGTGGGGATAGAATGACTGGGGTGGAGTTTGAGTTTGCTGGGTGGGGCTTGAGTGACTGGGGGTGGGGTTTGAGTTTGCTGGGTGGGGCTAGAATGACTGGGGCGGGGTTTCAGTTTGCTGGGTGCGAATAGAATGACTGGGGGCAGGGTTTGAGTTTGCTGGGTGGGGCTAGAATGACTGGGGGTGGAGTTTGAGTTTGCTGGGTGGGGCTAGAGTGACTGGGGGCAGGGTTTGAGTGTGCTGGGTGCGAATGGAATGGCTGGGGGTGGGGTTAGAGTTTGCTGGGTGGGGCTAGAATGACTGGGGCGGGGTTAGAGTTTGCTGGGTGGGGCTAGAATGACTGGGGGTGGAGTTTGAGTTTGCTGGGTGGGGCTAGAATGACTGGGGGTGGAGTTTGAGTTTGCTGGGTGGGGCTAGAATGACTGGGGGCAGGGTTTGAGTTTGCTGGGTGCGAATGGAATGACTGGGGGCGGAGTTAGAGTTTGCTGGGTGCGAATGGAATGGCTGGGGGTGGGGTTAGAGTTTGCTGGGTGGGGCTAGAATGACTGGGGGCGGGTTAGAGTTTGCTGGGTGAGAATGGAATGACTGGGGGTGGGCTTTGAGTTTGCTGGGTGGGGCTAGAATGACTGGGGCGGGGTTTGAGTTTGCTGGGTGGGGCTAGAATGACTGGGGGCGGGTTAGAGTTTGCTGGGTGAGAATGGAATGACTGGGGCGGGGTTTGAGTTTGCTGGGTGGGGCTAGAATGACTGGGGCGGGGTTTGAGTTTGCTGGGTGCGAATAGATTGCCTGGGGGTGGGATTTGAGTTTGCTGAGTGCGAATGGAATGGCTGGGGGTGGGGTTTGAGTTTGCTGGGTGTGAATAGAATGACTGGGGGCAGGGTTAGAGTTTGCTGGGTGTGAATAGAATGGCTGGGGGCGGGGTTTGAGTTTGCTGGGTGGGGCTAGATTGACTGGGGGCAGGGTTAGAGTTTGCTGGGTGTGAATAGATTGCCTGGGGGTGGGGTTTGAGTTTGCTAGGTGCGAATAGAATGGTTTCTAATGGCAAAGTTTTTTAACCAGCATGCACTGCTTCAGGTAAGATGCAGATAGGTCTAACTTACCTCATTGATGGGCATGAGGGTTAAAGTTGGGTGTGGTGTTTGGGCTGGGAGTTGAACCGTGGGTACAGCTAGATTTGTTTTTGGTTGGGGAATACAGGAGGAGTTGGATTGTTTTATTTTATATTGTTGCCATTATAGTTTTGGAAATATCAACTCTGAATAAAAGACTGCAGGCTGTTAGAATTACCTGTGTGCTTATGTAAATAAGAAAGAATCGGAGAGTAAATATTCTCCACGACAGACGCAATCATCCAGGCTGAGCAGGAATCAGTGTGATTGAATGCGTCGTCTGAAATCAGAGCGCAGTCTCTCTCTCTCTTTCTCACAGACTGGATTCAGCCTCTCTTTCTCAGGTGGATTTTTATGTTTATTAAATAAACTGACCATCCCCTGCACCCTGCCATTATCTCTGTCTGTCTGTGCAGCGCTGAGACTCCCGCTGATGGGAACCCGCTCCTTTAGACTGAGAGAGGCCATTCGCATGTCTGGACTGGACATGTTTGGAATTTCTTAGTGCGCTTAAATGTTGTGAATGTGGTTTATGTGCTTTTGCAATCAGGGTAAATTTGTGTAAGTGTGTATTTTTTGGTAGTTGTGGCAGTCGGTTACGAACTGAAAGGAGGAAACAGGTGTTGATTTCAGTTTTCTTACATTTGCGGGAAAAAACGTTTTCAGTGTTTTCACCAAGCTGAGCAACAGTGCCTCTTTATCATTCACATCTAATTAAATCTCGGGTCTGTTCTGGTTTATTAGCCTGCACTTTTTGGTTTGGTGCCGGTGGTCCACTGTGATGGAGGGAAAAAAACGGAGAATCTGCTATTGAGCACAAACACTGATGTCCTTCACGCAGGTGTGTGGAAAACATACACGAGTGTGTACTGGAGAGTTCACTCAAGTGCAGCTCTGAACATCCCACAGAGACACAGCTGGCCATCGCTCAGAACGACACGAGAGAGAGAGAGAGAGACGTCTGCCACCTCAGGGTGCTTGTGCTCTTCCGCTCAGAGGAAACACAGAATTGTTTTCAGAGGTACAATGATGGTGGGGTCAGAGACAGGAAATGTGTTTCAGATATCATGGCAGATGTTTAGTGTGCATTGAGATTTTCTAAATAGCAGGTCGGTAATTTAAAAAAAGGCAGATGACTGTTTCCGTTTGTGTGGCATCTAAGTGCATCGCTTAATTTAGTGACATGAATGCGTAATAACTGCAGCCAAATGGATTTAATGACCATTAGCAGATGTTCACTGCCCCGGCTACTGCAAAACAACCATTTAAAAACACTGAAATAGACGCAAGAGTTTTTTTTTTATCTAAGATTTTGAAGAAAAAAAATAAGAGTGTGCAAGGATGTTTTCTTCTTTTTTTTAATTGTTTTTGTCACTGAAAATCTAGTGTCTGTGAGCGACAATTGTGATAGCTTTAGTTTCAGGTGCACATTTTCATAACTTTACATTTCGTGGCCTATATAAGACCATCTGCTTTCAGGGTGTATGTTAGTCATATATTTGCCTACAGCGAGTGCATGTGTGCTGGTCAAATAAAAGCATCTTCGCTTGAAAAGAAATGATGTTTTAGAAATGAGCATGACTCATGGTTTTGCCTGATATTCTTGTGGCTTTGTTGTGTCTTTTGAGATAATATACAAGATTAGATATTGTACACGTTCAAAAGTTTGGGGTCGGCAAGGATACATTAAATGATTCAAGTGAAGAGATGTATTATGTTAAAAAAGGTTTCTATTTCAAATAAATGATGTTTTCAGCATTGATAATAATAATGATTCCTGAATGGGCAGGAACAGTTTTTTTTTTTTTAAAAGCTGGACTTTTAACTTTTGAGACGCAGAAAGAGACACGATCACAACGGTTAAAGGCATCCATCTAGAGTGTTTACATTGAAAAAAAAAAACATTGAAAAGCGCATTGGAATGGAAAAATGGGTCATCCTACCCATCTCCGGCCCAGATCCCTAACCCCACCCCTAATCCTACCCATCTCCGCCCCTGATCCCTAACCCCACCCCTAATCCTACCCATCTCTGCCCCGATCCATAACCCCACCCCTAATCCCACCTATCTCCACCCCTGATCCCTAACCCCACCCCTAATCCTACCCATCTCTGCCCCGATCCATAACCCCACCTATCTCCGCCCCTGATCCCTAACCCCACCCCTAATCCTACCCATATCCACCCCTGATCCCTAACCCCACCCCAATCCTACTCATCTCCGCCCCTGATCCCTAACCCCACCCCTAATCCTACCCATCTCCGCCCCCGATCCCTAACCCCACCCCAATCCTACTCATCTCCGCCCCCTAACCCCACCCCTAATCCCACCTATCTCCACCCCTGATCCCTAACCACACCCCTAATCCTACCCATCTCTGCCCCCGATCCCTAACTCCACCCCTAATCCTACCCTCCTCCGCCTCTGATCCCTAACCCCACCCCTAGTCCCACCTATCTCCGCCCCTGATCCCTAACTCCACCCCTAACCCTACCCATCTGCGCCCCGATCCCTAACCCCACCCCTAATCCCACCTATCTCCGCCCCTAATCCCTAACTCCACCCCTAATCCTACCCATCTCCGCCCCTGATCCCTAACCCCACCTCTAATCCTACCCATCTGATCCCTAACCCCACCCCTAATCCTACCCATCTCCGCCCCCGATCCCTAACCCCACCCCAATCCTACTCATCTCCGCCCCTGATCCCTAACCCCACCCCTAATCCCACCTATCTCCACCCCTGATCCCTAACCACACCCCTAATCCTACCCATCTCTGCCCCCGATCCCTAACTCCACCCCTAATCCTACCCTCCTCCGCCTCTGATCCCTAACCCCACCCCTAGTCCCACCTATCTCCGCCCCTGATCCCTAACTCCACCCCTAACCCTACCCATCTGCGCCCCGATCCCTAACCCCACCCCTAATCCCACCTATCTCCGCCCCTAATCCCTAACTCCACCCCTAATCCCACCTATCTCCACCCCTGATCCCTAACTTCACCCCTAATCCTACCCATCTCCACCCTTTAGATCTGGATCCAACTCCGCCCCCTGGATCTCGTGTACTGCAACGAGGTGCGACTGGGAAAAAAAGGGAAAACGTCTGTCATTTCTTGTCCTTTTAATTTTAAGCATAGGAAAAGTTCTTTAGACAGTCTGTTATCTTGTTGAAGCCTCAATGGCGGTATTGCTGGTTTCCAAGTGAGGTCAGTTTGAGGTGGGTTGAATAATGTTCTAATAGACTCTGATTGGATGGGTTTTCTAGTTGTTGTGAATTCTGAAGATGGTGTTTGCATGCAGATAGGCATGAGATGATGTCCCCCTCTCTTGGTTGCCTGTGTGCCCACAGAGACTACAGGAACGCACCCAATGCTGCAGCATGAGTGTGATATTTAGGCTTCATCCCTCTGTAAATGGAGTGTGTCTGTGCGGTGATCTCGTAAATGCTCTGATACTGATCCTGAAACAGGCCAGTGCTCCTCAGGCATCCGTGATACCCAGCGGCATCAGTCTGGCCCATGTGTTTTAGGAGGAGCCATCACTGACAAGCTGAATCTCAGAGAATTTTATGACCAACCTGCGATTGACAGCAGCTCTTCAACCCAAAGAGCAATGACATTCAAGTGTCATATTGTCATGTGCTCCTGAGAGTGCTTCTCAAAAGAAAAGTCTTTTGTGCTTTTGATGTGTTTGTAATCACAATGTGAAGCGTTTCCAGGCTTCATAATTGTGCTTCAGAGACGAAGGCTGTTCCAAAAAGTACTTCATTTAATTCTACGAAACGTAAAACGAACGTAAAACGAAAAAATACTAAAATATGAATATATTCATATAATAGTGAAATATATTGATTAAAATGAAGTATGCATGATGTATAGTATTAGGACTGTAATGCCTGGTTCAGATTACACGATTTTAGCCCGATTTTGGCACGATCCGTTTGACGTAGGGTGTCGTGGGGATTCGTAAAACGACAACGGGCGTCGAGACTCAAGATTCGATC
The DNA here is from genome assembly GCF_988280905.1 of Pimephales promelas. NCBI lineage: Eukaryota > Metazoa > Chordata > Actinopteri > Cypriniformes > Leuciscidae > Pimephales > Pimephales promelas. Next base: position 1,206,882 of record NC_142791.1, on the reverse strand, counting down.
GTATCATCTCATATAGTGTGTCATAGTGGGCGACAACCTACGTCGCGTCTGCGATGCTTCGCGACATCACGACAAAAAGACTAGCGGTGTTGGGGAAGCTACTCTGAAACTGTAGTTTGACAAGCTACAAGCTACTCATAAGTTAAAGTAGTTAAACTACAGTCAAGCTACCCTTTTGGAAAAGTAGTTAGCTACACTACAAGTCAAAAAGTAGCTAGCTACATTGAAACTACTTTTGCTTTTTTGAACAACGTATATTATAAATAAACGAATAAGTGTCTGAGAAATGTTTTAAGTAAAATATTTAGTGTTTAAAATAATGCAATACAATTATGATTTCAAAGAGCATTGTTTTATTACACACAACACTCAAATATCTCAGACTGTTTGTCAAAAGTGCAAAATTGCAACAAATAGCTTAGAACATTGCAAGAACAAAATATACATCCAACGTAAATTGCATGTAGAACATTTTCTCAAAAATACCGATTGAACTTGGACAAATAAGGCCATGGGTAATTAACGTTAGTTGTTTCTCCATCCTCCAAATCTGCCGTCACGTCTTGCTCCATCATGGATAATCATAATATGGGTGCGTCAACCCACTTCTGTACGTCAGTGAACCGTTAGCCGCAAGACGCGTGATTAAACAACAGGTGGCGGTAATGGCAAAAAATGAGTTAATAATCCAACAAGAAGAAGAATATCCTTGTATCGCGCTGATTTACGCAGGCTCGAGAAACGCAATGTAGCTTTTGCTCGCGCTATACCGCTACTTGATGCAAAAAGTAGTTAGCTACTGCCAAGCTACTTAAAAATGTAGCGTCGCTACTTGTAGTTAACTACCCCCCAACACTAAAGACTAGCATGTTTAATTTTTTTAACGGTCGTCCGCGACGCTTCCGCCACATGTATGAGGTTGACCAATAGGGGCACAGAAGCTTTTCCGTACCCAACTTTTAAAAATGGCGAAAGATTTCCCTAACAGATTTCCCTAATATTAGTTATTCGTAGTTATTCATGAATTTTAACCAAAATAATATGCTAATGCATTTTAAAAAGAAAGTTGTTTCTTTTATTGTCACAACAGAACAGACTGATGGGAGTTGCATTAGCTAGCTTTGTGGTTAGCTAGTCTATGATGAGCCATAATTTAGTAATGCATAATGTCATACTGCAAATTGCACAAATTTTGTCCTGCTTATTTGAGTTAAGAGAACTGATGGGGATGATCTTTTAATTGTTATTCAAGCAATATATGTATCATGACCAACTCAACGAGTGTTGCCAACAGGAACGGTGTAGAGCGCCCTCTGGTGGACAAACTATACAACTCCAACACTCATGACATGGTTCATGGTTTCGTCTGTTTTTATTTTATTTTTTAAATATTCATTTATCTGCCATTATAACTGCCGATACCGATAGTTTGGAAAATGCCTAATATCGGTCTGCCCATATATCGGTCTGGCTCTACTCGATGACATCACGCGCGCCGTTAAAGGCCGCATGCGATGACTGCTCAGGAAGCAACTTGATTTTAGGAGTCAAAATCGCGTAATCTGACAGTGATTATCGTAAGAGACAAAAAAAATCGTGTAATCTGAACCAGGCATAATGGTTAATGGCTGATATTTAATGGTATTGGTTGATGTCAAATTTTTATTGTGTGATATTGGATATTTTTTTGTTTGGCACCAATTTTTGGCACTATTTCTTGAACACCAAAGGGGTCCAATGTTGTTTTGTACCGAGCATTCTTAAAAATATCACATAGATTAGATTTTGATAGACACAAGGATTAGTAAACTTTAAATTTCATTCACCATCTCTATAGGCATCACAACATTGATTTGACTGATTAGCTGATTAAATTGGTATTGTAATTTTAAAAAGGCAATAAACATTAATTAAACAACATTAATTGTCACATAAAACCCTAATGTACCTAACTGATTAGAAAAAGACTAAGCAAACTATGAAGAAACAAGTTATTTCAACAAAAATACATCAAGTGTGGAGTGTCTTGTGGGAATGTCAATTTACGTTTTTTCACTGTAAATTATACGATGAGTTGTTCATTTTCACTTTAAAAACTGTAAATTTAACAGTATTTAACAGTAAAATTACATGAAATTTACCATAAGATCTATCACAGTTATTTACCGTATATAGCAAGGAAAGGTTCTGTTAACCAATTAACAGTTTTTCACTGTAGCATTTTTACAGTCTTTTACTGTTAAAATCACGATCCCTTTTTACAGTGTTGTTGTACATTTACTGTAAATGTAATTTTAAAAAATTACAAAATTACAATTATTCCCTTTGCCCATTGACTGAATGTTGTCACAGATGTTGTCGATTAGACTTTAATGTGTATTTAACCCTTTAATGTGTTCTTTTATCCGCTTGCTTGACTTCAACTTGCAGAGTTTAGCGTTTTTATGTCTTTAGTACATGAACCCTGGCAGTCTGAACCGCTCTGACAGAACTGACATCTAATTGGGTTCAGAGCGAGTCTCTCAGACGGATGTGCTGAGTACGCAGATTTTCTCTCTCTACCTTTACGGTTTGATCGCTCACGTACTTTGGTACATAAACTCACAAGCTCTCCCGAGACGACTTCCGCCCACAGGCTGTCCTCTTAAAAGACAAAGAGTTATGTCCTTGTTTCCCTCTCTCTCTGTCCTGTGTGTGTCAGGAGAGAGCATTAAGCCAGAGTGGATGAATTAACATCTTGCTCCAGATTAGGAGGATTTTTTTGTCTAAATCCTCTTATTTCCCACACTTCAACAAACACACTTGGTGTTTGTATGTGTAAGCTTTTTTCCCCCCTGTAAATATCCTGAGTAAACAAAGCTTTTCTTCTTTATAATATCAGACAATTCAGGCTGAGAAGGACCTCACACACACACACACACACAGCTCAGACCTTAAGTAACCTCATCTGTTCACATTCATTCATGCTTCATTTGTCTCCTGCTATTTGAGTGTCTATGATTAACTGAGAAATTAAAGGATTAGTTCACCCGTAAATGAAAATCCTGCCATTGTTTACTCACCCTTGTGTTGTTCCAGAAGAAAGAAAATGATTTTCTTTTTTTAATGTGGAACACAAAAAGAGAAATTTCGATGCCATAGTGGCCAGCGGCTGAAGTGAAAATCACTGTATAAGTAGTGTGTTATATTCCTCTGAAGCCATACTGTGCAATAGCTTTGTGTGAAGACCAGATCAAAATTGATGTCGTAATTCTTTGATAATCTTCTTTTGTGGATCAGAGATGAAAGAAAAGGTTTGGTACAACATGAGGGTGGTGTGATGATAGGATTTTCATCTTTGTGTGAATTAGTTTGGTTGCTAATTTAAATATTTTTTTTTGTTGTTGAATGAAGTCTCTTATGCCCACACTGTAAAAAATGAATATGCTTTATCTAATCAATAAAATTGTGGCAACAGATTACAAGCAATATTATTTATTGAACAAATTAGAATTGAGTAATAGTTCATCAAATTAATATTCTAATTAATTCTAATTTGTACAATTTACTTAATAATATTGCTTGTAATATGTTGCCACAATTTGATTGATTAGATAAAGCATATTATTTTTTCCAGTGCGCACCAAGGCAAAAATACAGCAAAAACAGTAATATTTTGAAATATTACAATTTGAATATATATTTTAAAATGTAATTCATTCCTGATTGCAAAGCTGAATTTACTCAGATTCTTCAGAAATCATTCTAATATGCTGATTTACTGCTCAAGAAACATTTTCGTATGTTTAAAACGTTTGTCAAATGGTCTTCGTTTCCTGTTTACGCTTCTGGGCTTCGGGTCTATACGACCCCAACAATTGATTGACATTTTTAATCATACAAATAATATATCATTTTTTTTGTTTACCTCTCATCTATTCATTAATGCTGTGTTTTTGGAGATATAAAGTACTTTTGTATCCATATACCACACAATTCATCAACTACACCATTAGCTTACACCATTTATGATACATTGCATTCCTTCATTTCTGTGTAAAAATTTTCAGATTTATGCCGGATATTTTTTTTTTGACACATTAAGAAAATACTTTTTTTTTTTTTTCACATTTCACATTCATTTCAATGTGGGGTCATCAGAATCAGAATCAGAATTCTGTAGAATAATTAAAATAAATAAAAGTAAAAATTTTCAGATTTATGCTGGATATTTTTTTTTTGACACATTAAGAAAATACATTTAGTTTTTTTTTTTTACACATTTCACATTCATTTCAATGTGGGGTCATCAGAATCAGAATTCTGTAAAATAATTAAAATAAATAAAAGTAAAAATTTTCAGATTTATGCCGGATATTTTTTTTTTTGACACATTAAGAAAATACATTTAGTTTTTTTTTTTTCACATTTCACATTCATTTCAATGTGGGGTCATATTGACCCCAAAGACCAGAAGTCTAAACATTTTTTTTACATACCTTCAGAACAACCGAATCAAGCGCAGTTTTTGTGTGTGTATAGATAGATAATGTATGAAAAGTCACAAAATATTATTCCACTGAGATGAAGGGAACCTTTTTTTTTATTAAGTAAAAGTCGATTATGTAAAAATCTATTAAGTAAAAGTCGACAGACCCAATATGTTTAAACGAACTGTTGTGTACATCTTTCACTTAAATTTGTATGATCTACATTATGCAACACGAGATGCAACACAACACCCCCCCCCCTAATTTTCTTTGTTTTGTTGTTTGTGATTCTTTTTGTGTATTGCTGTAAGGTGTGTTAATTATTTTATTTTATTATTTACGTAATTTTGGTTTGGTTTTATTGAAAAAGTTGTGTGAAAATTGTCAAAAATAAAGTCTTTTTCAAATTTCTCACTCTCTCTCTCTCTGGGTTAACGTTAAATACAATTGGATCATTTCAGTAATTTTCAGCTTTCTGTTCTCTGCTTCAAATCGTCAGTCATACAGTTAATCACACTCGCAGTGTGTGTGTGTGTGTGTGTAAGTGAGTGGGAAGCTTCTAGATTGTCTAAAGAAGATAGTTTCTGACTTTTGCTGCCTAAGTGCTTGTGTGACCTTTAAAGAACAGCCTCCACACTTTAACTGTGTGTGATTTTAACAGCCGTAATGTAGGCATGAAATTTTGAAGGAAAAATGTATTTTGGAGACATCTGTGAATGCTTCTCGTCTCGGTCTCTAGCATGATGTGTGTGTAGATGATGATGATGATGATGATGCGATCTTCAGCTGTGTGTGTGTGCTCCGCTGTTGATTTAATAGTCTGTCTTTTGAGTCCATTGTGTTTCGACCTTCAGTAAACGTGCCTGGAGTGGATCATACACACTTCAGTGACAAGTTTGCTGATCGTACCCAGAGCCAATGAATGATGAAAGAGTGATCTACATTCACTAACCGGGAGTGCAGGCGAGCAGCTAACGTAGCAGGAGAGAACAGCTACGTCTTTAAGTGTTGACAGATGTCGTACAACTGTGATTCAGTAGATTTATTCCTGTGTCGGAGCATCAGATATTTAAAGGAGATGGATTATTGAAAACTTCCTTGCTCTGTTGAAATAACCAATTTGGTTACCAGCTCGAATCTTTAAAGGATTAGTTAGAAAAAAAAACAACTTTTGCTGATAATTTACTCACCCCCATGTCATCCAAGATGTCCTTCGGTCGAAAAGAAATTAAGGTTTTTGATGAAAACATTCCATATAATGGACTTCAATGGGGTCCAAACGGTTCAAGGTCCAAATGCGAGTTTCAGTGCAGCTTCAAAGGGCTTTAAATGATGAATAAGGGTCTTATCAAGCGAAATGATTGGTCATTTCAAAAATAAATAACAAAGTTTAAGTTTTATAAGCTACAATGCTCACCTTGCTCTGTTCTGTGATGAACTCGATCATCAAAATAATGAACGAATCTTTTTTCGAGTCATTTGGTTAATTCAACGAACGAATCGACTCGAAAAAAGATTGACCGAAGAAATGACCGCTCGTTTCGCTTGATAAGACCCTTATTCATCGTCTGGTGTCGTTTAAAGCCCTTTGAACAGTTTGTACTGAAACTGTCATTTGGACCTTGAACCGTTTGGTTCCCATTGAAGTCCATCATATGGAGAAAATCCTGGAATATTATATAATTTCTTTTCGACTGAAGAAAGAAAGACTACATGGACATCGTGGATGACATGGGGGTGAGTAAATTATTGGTGAACTACTCGTTTAACCACTCTGTTAAAATAGACCATGGATCATTATTTGTGCAAGTCTGTAACTTTTTAAACTTCTATCTAATCATTTTTTGTATGAGGTTGGAGATTTGTGTGTGTGTGTGTGTGGTGATTACAGAGAATGAATGTTTAGGCGGGGAGAGGTAATCATCGTTAGCACTAACAGACTGCTTCATTAACCAGGCTGACCTTTGTGTTGACCCTCCACACACACACACACACACACACACACACACACACACACGCTGGCAGCTTCTCTCATGACACGAGCATCCATTATCCTCAATCCACACTTGCATGATGTGTATGTGTGTGTGTGTGTGTGTGTTAAGAGGAATATGATTGGAGACTCTGTAACCTCAGTATGGTTCATGGTTTGAGCTCCCAGATGACCATGCGTGTGTGTGTGTGTGTGTGTGTGAGAGCACTAGCCAGTGTAATTGAAAGGTCTTCAGAGTGAAACTGTGTGTCAGTTTATTCACAGCTGTTTGAGCTACTCTAATTGGCCACCACACACACACACACACACACACACACATGCGCGCACACCATGAAAATGGGAGTAAATTACAGTTTTGTCATGCATATTAATAAATGCATGTATAGCACGGCTCTCTGGAAACTGGAAAACTCAATTCCGGTTGGTCAGTTGCGAGTGTGAGCGGTCAGTGCTGTGTGTGTGTGTGTGTGTGTTTGATTACGATGCTGCTTTAGAAAGTCTCTGGCTATGCAAACCTCAGCACAGTTACTGATAGATGCTATAAAACAATGCAAACCTTAAAAACTGTGATTTTTTTAAATTTTATTTTAGTTTTATTAGGGCTGTGCAAAAATTAATTGCGATTAATCGCATCCAAAATAAAAGTCTATGTTTACATAATATATTTGTGTGTGCTGTATATAATTATTTTGTATATATATAAATACACACACATGCATGTATATATTTAAGAAAATGTGTTATTCATATATAAAATATTTATATTTATATAATATACTGTAGATTATGTATTTATATATATATACATACAGAATTTAAGCACAAATAATTCTTAAATATATATACATGCATGCATAGGTATTTATATATACAAAATAATTATATACAGCACACACAAATATATTATCTAAACACAGACTTTTATTTTGGATGCGATTAATCGCAATTAATTTTTGCACAGCCCTAATTTTTATTTTAAAACTGTGATTTCTAGACCTGGATATTATTAAGCATTAAAAAGTAATGAACATTTCTTTAATTATTATTTATAATATTATAAATTATATAATTATAATGTGTTAAATGTATAATTATAATAATTTATATTATTTATTTATAATAATAACTTTTTCTAATTAAGTTGTAATAAGAAATTGAGAGACTGCTGCTAGTTAAAAACTACAAACTACTTGTTCTTGAAACTTCTGTAATTACGGTATTTATTTCTAATTATTTAAATGATACTATTTGATTTTATAGAATTTAAAGGTTTAAAATAAGCAACTTTGTCTTAATGTCTTCACCTTTGAATATTGTCTTGGACGATGGAGAGCTCACTTTAGGGTTTGAGAAGAGCAGAACGTCTCTCTTCCCACAGGAAACACTGAACCACAGTCGTGTCTGTTTATGCAAATATCCCGAGACTCGTCTGAGAGAAGTGGTCTAGCACTGCAGTGAGACGAGTCATGTGCAACCTGCATTTATCAGAAACAATCATTTAGTGGGATTCGTCGCCTCAGAGGCTGGACTGTGTGTTCTCCTGTTTGACATGAGAGACTGAAGTGGCCATGTTGATTTGTGCTGGAAGTTTTGAACCCTGCGCTCACGCTAACACTGATCCTGGGAAAGAGACGGACAGAAAGACAGACCGTGCAAACGGATCATCAGTCTAGACGGGTGAAGAACACAGGGTCCAGAAACACTGTCAGCTGACCTCGACGTCGCTGTGGTGGTCGTGGAAGTAGTAGTTTAATGATTGTTGTTGTTGTTGTTTAAAGATTATAGTTGTTGTCGTAGCTCTCAAACCGTATTCACTTTATAGCCCTTAATCCTGTAATTGTGGACAAATGTGGGCACAGAGGACTCAGGTGTGATCCTAATGTTATATCACTGTCTTCGATAAAGTTTTGTCTATCCATTTATGGTGTTTTATTTTATTTTGGGGGTATTTTTTAATTTATTTACTTCAAAAAGTGCCATATTTTTTATGTAAATTATGCTTATTTTTATGTTTTATTTTTTTAACTACATTAAAATATCATTCCAATAAGTTCTTAGAGCTAAAACCTAAAGATGAAGTGACTTTGCGGTCACCTGGTGTCTTATTTTGGCTTATTTTAGAAGAAGTTTTTCCCATTCATTTCTATGGGTGCCCATTTTTGACCCAAATACAAGATTAAGGAGTTTTAACATTGTAGAATTGAGTCAAAAAAAAAATTGTGTGTGTTCAGGAGGCAAACTTAGGAAATGTAGCCAAGTCGTGTACCGGAAAGTATTTTTTAAAAATAAATCAAAACTATTTTGCCCACATTTGTCCAGAGTACAGTTTTAGGGTTTAAAGATTATAGTTGTTGTTGTTGCTAAAAGATGAGTACTACATCCAATTTTTAATTAACATTTATTAAAAAAAAAATCTTTTTATTTGTCATTATTTAAAATTAATGTATTATTTAATTAGACGACAACGTTTTTTTTTAAATTTTTGTATTCATATACTTATTTTCAGATAAAATACTTTTAGATGCCTTTTAAATCACAATTTAATTTAAAATGCAAAAATAAGTTTGGTCATATTTAAATAGAAATTTGAAAATGCAAAAATAATACCCTTCATACGTGTTTTTGAGTGTGTGTGTGTGTGTGTGTGTGAGCCCTCTGGACAATTCTGACATTTAAACCCATGAACACTTTAATTTAAAGAAAGTGTTAAATCCTTGTGTAAATGATCTCGGCTTCATTCCGTCCAGACTTCAGGAGACGCTTCCCCTCGTTCCCAGAGACCTTTAGCGAAACAGGAAACTCCTTAGATTTGAAGCTGCTTTAATTAAAGCCATAATGAGAGGCTGACAGTTCAGTGCATTTTGATATCCGTTAATATTAACGATTCTGGTCACATGACTAAACGTGTCATAGTTTTCAAAAACCTCTGATTATATCCACTTGAGAGAGTGTTTTCAGAAAGCTCAGTCTTTGTTGACAAAAATGCCATCTCAATGTGGACAGAAGGCCAAAACGAAGAGAAAAATGTGCGTTTTTTTAATTAAAACATTGTGTGGACAAGGCCTAACACACACACACACACTCACTCATTAGTATGTACTAGATAGTTCAAGCATGGATACTTCTAGGGAGCAGCATTGCTCAGATATCTGAGAGCATTCCAGACACATTAAGCTTTACGACCAATGAAATAAAGCCTGAATTGGGCTGTTTTTCACAGACATGACACCATTGTCTCCAGGAACAGATGGTTTTGACAGAGAAGATGCCATGAGTGGCAATAGAGCAGACAGATTTTTGGAGTTCTCTCTCGTGTTGAAGAGTCATTCTCTCTTTCACCGGGCACAAACATTGAAGCCGCTGGAACAAAACCTTACAAATGAGAAAAGCAGATTAATTAAAGAATAGATAGAGAGAGAGAAGAATAGACTGCGTGTTTTGGCGGAGTGCCTGGGAAAGCGGCTCAAAGTTCCTTGTCATTAAGAAGGCAAGGGCAACTGGGAGCAGAATCTTTCATTCTTTAAGTGGCTAATTAAAATTCGACACCGGCTCTCTTCGGTTTCCGCAGTCCTTTTTGTCCACCACTAAATTTGGGCTTCGGCCTGTATGGGGGGACGCATCAAGTATACTCATCTCTCACTTTTCTCAGTATTTTGGTGAAGGTTGAGGGTCTCGGTTACTTTCTTAGTCCTGTGTTTTCACTTTTGTTTAACCCGGGAGTGCCGGCGCTCCGGTTTGCGTGTGTCTGTTTAAGAGCCTATAGAAACTGAAACCAAATGGCTAGCTCACTCGTTCTTTTTGCATACAAAGCCAGAGATGAAATATGTTCAGATCAAGCCTCCAACATGCTCGTGTTGCGTTGTTTTCACCCTCTAATGAGTCAAATTATTCGACACAAAATTCGAATATCAAAAAAATTCTGTTTCGGGTTAATTTTGTCAAGGTCAGTGAGCCAATATCATCATGGAAAAGCACTGGTTCACGCCGGTTACGTGAGGCTGTAGTTAGATATAAAAAATGTGGAAAAGATCGTAAGTGTGGCGGGCGGTGGCTACATTTCACCAACAGCGCGTGATGCAATGTTTGCGATGGATAATTGCTGCGATTTCTCATGAAAAAGCTAATCCAAATGAAAGATGCACATCACAAACGAAGCGAAACTCCTTCTTAACAAAAGAAATAGGCATAACGAAAGCTTGAAACTAACCAATTCGAATCGACAAACCAAATACTCTGATTATGTAATTCAAATCAAAGGTTTTTCCCGACACTTTCATAATCATCAGGTTACTTTTGCCAGTGCTTTACGGCAAGCTTTATGTGTGCGCTTGAGCGCGACATAGTGGCCTATATGTATGGAAGCTTGTTTCTGCCACTGAATAAAAAATAATAATAATTATTATTGCTTATTATTAACTTTTTATCTCACAATTGCGAGATATAAAGTCAGAATTGCGAGAGCTAAAGGAAGAATTGTGTGATATAAAGTCAGAATTGCGAGATATAAAGTCGCAATTGTGAGAAAAAACACAGAAGTGCGACTTTTTATCTCACAATTCTGACTTTATAACATAATTGCGAGTTTATATGTCGAAATTCTGACATCTTTTCTCAGAATTGTGAGATATAAACTCGCAATTGCGAGTTATCAGGCCAATTCTAAGGGTAAAAAAAGACTTAACTTCCCTCTCAGAATAGTTTATATCTCACAATTCTTACTATATCATGCATTTCTGACTTTATAACATGCAATTCTTACTTTATATCTCGCATTTCTGACTTTATAACACGCAATTGCAGCTTTATATCTCACAATTCTTACTTTATATCTCGTAATTCTGACTTTATATCTCGTAATTCGGACTTTATAACACGCAATTGCGACTTTATATTTTGCAATTGCGACTTTGCATCACGCAATTCTGACTTTATATCTCGCAATTGCAACTTTATATCTCGTAATTCTGACTTTATATCTCGTAATTTTGACTTTATATCTCACAATTCTGACTTTATATCTCACAATTGTGACTTTATATCTCACAATTGTGACTTTATATCTCACAATTGTGACTTTATATCTCGCAATTCTGACTTTATATCTCACAATTGTGACTTTATATCTCGCGTTTCTGACTTTATAACACGCAATCCTGAGAAACAAAGTCAGAATTGTGAGATAAAAAGTCGCAATTACCTTTTATATTGTTCATTCTGTGGTGGAAACAAGCTTCCATACATATGAGTCTGTCAACAAACTGAAAACACTAAATTAGTCCCACTAAGAATATCACTGTAAAGCTGTTTTGAAACCATCACTATTGTTAAAAGCGCTATATAATTCAAATTGACTTAATCTAAATCTCTTTATTTCTATTAAAACAACAACGACAGTTGGGGCGGTGCAGCCGCGGCCAAGTAATGTAATCCGTGAACGGCTGAACACAGTGTAACACTGTCTACCGCGGCAAGCCTAAGTCTTATTAACAAATGGTTTTGGCAAAGTGTCCGTCAGAAACACCCCGTAAGGAAAGAGATTTGTGTTCTGTGGAGGAAAAACCTGATGTCTCACTCATACCCACACACACCTGCTCTATTATCTCTCTCTCCCTTTATTTCTCTCTCTCTTTCATGTGACCTCATTCCTTCTTTTTTTTGTCTGTTTATGTGTAGCCCAATTTGCCTTTCAGAAATGGTTGTGTTTGGGTCTCTCTGGCCATTGGAGCTTCTCAAATAACAATCAAATCTGGTCGTTTTTTACAACTGTATGTTCTGTGAAATGATCTACTTATGTTTGGATAGATGTAAAGCAAGCAAAGCAGCGAATTTCCCAATTATTTTAATACCGTTGTCTAGTAGATTTCAGGTGTGAAACTTGAACCGTTGGTTAGATGCCTGATTCTTGTCTAATCAGGCCGTTCTTGGCAAGAAGAAGCTGCAAACTAGACCAGATTTTATGCAGATTGTCAAAAATCTGGCTGTGTGAGACCAACAGAGGCCCAGCTTTGTGTTTTGTGTGTGATGGGGTGAAAATGAGCTCTAGAAGGGAACTTCATTGGGCCTCCTCGGAGACCCTCAACTTGGCCAATGAGAAAAGCCAGAAAAGAACCCCAGGATGATCCACACATCAAAATAATCGAGCCGGCGTTTAAAAGAAGAGTCGTTTGGGACCGAGGTGGGCCGCTTCCTGTGGAGCCACAGAGCCAAAAACCCATTTATGACACTTAAAGACTCATCAAGCCGAGCGGAGATGAAGAGTCTCACTTTCTGGAGAGGGAAAGAGAGGTCTGTCCTCTCTCGTCCTGCCATCTGCTCCCCGAGAGGCTCTGAATGATGCATCTCAGCCTGAAGATGAAATCATGACCTCAGAGGGCCGTCATACGCCATTTTATTCACTCACTTCACAGACGTTATGTCCCCTCAGCTGCACCTTTGCCAGAGGTCGGACACACAGATACTGAACAGAGAGAGATGCACATCAGTAGATCAGATGTTCTCATTGTTTGTCTCGTGCTGAAAACAAGACTCACACCGCCGCCGACTTGATATCCTCAATAAAACAGCATAGCTTGTCACTAGCATTATATTTACCTCAACAGGCAAGTGATTCGGTGATTCTATAAATGAACTCTTGCACTAAATGAATGCACTATGTTAGCCTGTATATTATATTTTAGAGCCAGACCGATATTATCGGCCGATATTAGGCATTTTCCAAACTATCGGTATCGGCAGTTATAATGGCCGATAAATGAATATTTCAAAAATAAAATAAAAACGGACGAAACACGCTTGAACCATGTCACGAGTGTTGGAGTTGTATAGTTTGTCCACCAGAGGGCGCTCTACACTCGTTGAGTTGGTCACGAGACATACATTGCTTGAATAACAATTAAACGAACATCCCCATCAGTTCTCTCAACTCAAATAAGCAGGACAAAATGTGTGACTATCATGTCCAGTTTAAAAAAATAAATAAATAAATAAAATATCGGCCGATATATCGGAATATCGGATTTTAAAACCCAATCGGCCTTCAAAATCCTTTATCGTTCGGGCTCTATTATATTTTACTTAACCTGGCTGTTAATGATATCTTGATTTATTTAATGCATGTTTAAAAATGACAACTGTGTAAATTATTATATTTCAATAACAACACAAGTTAATGCAAAAACCGCCTTATGTTCAGTTTACATGTTTTCATACAATGTGTTGTGTGTTGATTGTTATATCTAAAAAATAAATAGCATCGGAATTTACCGATAGGTTAAAAGTCTAGGCTACAAGTTTTAATGTAAGTAAGTAAGTAAGTAAAAGTTTATTTATATAGCACCTTTCACAGGTATAGGGCCACAAAGTGCTTTACAACAAAAACAATTAATATCATAAAATACACACAATAAAAAAAAAAAAAAATGTGTTTAAAAAATGTTATAGTAATGTGCGGCTCCCTATATAGTTTACAGCATTAGCAGATTCTTTTTTAATCCTTGCGAAACGTTTAATTGTAATTGAATTAATTTAAAGACAAAGACAATTTTTTCATTAAACCACCGTTTAAAAACAAACAAACCAAAAACAAGCTATTTTAGCTTTCTAAACTGAGCCGAACCGAGACGCCAAAACCGTGAGAAAACCGAACCGACAGTTTTGTGTATCGTATGGCTCTCTTGCTAAACATTTTTCTATCAATCACAGTTTTATCTGTCACAGCATTAAAGGAGTAGTTCACTTTTGAAAAAACTTTTGCTGATAATTTACTCGCCCCCATGTCATGCAAGATGTCCATGTCTTTCTTTCTTCAGTCGAAAAGAAATTAAGGTTTTTGATGAAAACATTCCAGGATTTTTTTCCATATAATGGCTTTCAATGGGAACCAAACGGTTCAAGGTCCAAAAGAAACTTTAAGTACAAACTGCAAACTTGTTCAAAGGGCTTTAAACGATTCCAGACGATGAATAAGAGTCTTATCAAGCGAAACGATCGCTAGTTTTATGAATAAATAACACAGTTTAAGTTTTATAAGCTCAAACGTTCGCCTTGCTCTGTTCTGTAACGCACTCCTGTTCGAACTCGTTCATCAAAATGAACAAATCTTTTTCCGAGTCATTTGGTTCATTCGGCGAAAGAAACGAACGAATTGATTCGGGAAAAGATTGAACGAGTTCGAACAGGAGTGCGTCACAGAACAGAGCGAGCGTTTGAGCTTATAAAACGTAGACTTTGTTATTTTTAAGAAAAATGAGCGATCGTTTCGCTTGATAAGACCCTTATTCATCGTCTGGAATCGTTTAAAGCCCTTTGAACAGTTTGCAGTTTGTACTGAAAGTTTCTTTTGGACCTTGAACCGTTTGGTCCCCATTGAAGTCCATTACATGCAGAAAATCCTGGAATGTTTTCATCAAAAACCTTAATTTCTTTTCGACCGAAGGACATCTTGGATGACATGGGGGCGAGTAAATTATCAGCAAAAGTTTTTTGAAAAGTGAACTACTCCTTTAAAGACTGGAGGTGAAAGTGTTGTGTGTGTTAGAGTATAGATTGTGCTCCTATGTTGGAGATTCAGAAACATTTGCCGTCCAACACACACTAACAGAAGGCGACGGGTGAATGCCATTGCTCACTGTCCTCTGTAATATGTAACTCTGTTTTCCAAGTGAAGTGTGTGTGTGTGAGAGAGAGAGAGGTGTTTGTTCTTATTGTGTCTTGTGTTAAATCAGAATGAACACAGTCGTGTCAGTAATGTCAGCCGTGAGTCGCTCCGTTAAGGTGTTCGCGGTGTGGGTGGTGTGTGATTTAACACTCACTCTCTCAGGAAGAAGAAGAACGCTCATCCTCTCTTTAGCAAGTCACTTCAAGAGCGGTCACGGCTCTCTCCTCCACACCATAGACACCCAGAAGGATGTTTCAGATGTTGTTTTACTATAATCAATATGTTTGAGAGAATCAGGAGCCTTTCTAAGGAGCCTTTTCTGAGTAAAGTGGCTGGTTTGCGTACGTTTAATGAGAGCCAGGGAGAGAAAGAGGATGAGACGGGGTGAACTACCGTAGGCAATGCATACCCTGGCATTATCTCCATCCGTCTAATGTTTGCATGCAGAAAGGAAAGGGAAACCGGAGCTGTTAACAGCATCATCTTCCAGCCTGCAGCTATTATTACTGACAGCCTTCGTCAGAATTACCATACAGGTATCCAGACGGCTTTAACTGAACTCTACAGCCACAAATGTGTACAAAACCCACAGTGCCTTTCAAAATTATTTATAGCGAATTAAACTTGTTAGCGAAAGTTAACAAAAAGGTCGGACAAAAAGAGGTAGCCTCGGTCCAAAACAAACTGAACAAAAAAAACAAACCCGACATCGACGGGAAAAAGAGGACGGGAACCCCGACTACTCAGCTTTCTCCACAGAACAAGAGCCTGCTAGCTTAGCTTCCAAAACAAGATGGCCGACACTATGTGTTCATTCTGTGAGTGAGATCGCCCTCTATGGGCGGGTTGAGGACATGCGGGACAGACCCGACTACTGACTGGAGTCTTTAGCCTCTCAAAATGATGATTTTTGCGTCATAGGAGACAAAAAATACATAAATCTTGGGTGTTTATTCGAAAATACTACAGGTTTCCTATTAATACAAAGCTTAATGCGAAATCCTGAAGTATCCCTTTAATGACAATTGAGATCTGGATTACAGCAAGGATCATGTTCGTACAGTCTGACAATCAACAATTGTGAATCGCAGTGTGTTTACATCAAAGCAAAATTTTGTCATTGATCAAAACCTTTATAATCAGGTCTTTAAGGTGGGTAGATTCGGTTTTGTGTCCGCACCTCGGGTAAAAACATCTGCAAAATTGCTCGTAATCAACCCATCTTAAGATACAAGAAGGCCTGGAGTTGGAGATGTGGATAAATACAGGTCTTGCTATAAGATACTGGGGTTGCAGTGTTTCAGATTTATGACAGGAATATATCAAACCTTCTTAGGATCATCAAAAGGATAATCTTTGGGCATCTTATGAGGCGAAACTGAGCATGTTTTATTAATCCATACCTCTAAGGTGAAGATTCAAAGCCTTTTGTTTTGATGCAGTACCCTTTAGATGGATGTTAATTTCAGGTGTGAATGTGGTCATAAGAGAGTCTTCTTAATTTAACCCTCGGGTGCTCTTCGGTCCTTTCTGACCGAAAAATTTTCTGTTTTGAATTTTAAAAAATCACGGCTTCATCGGAATGTTATGAAACTTGGTGACTTTTATGGCATTATGTATGTGAATAAAAAAAAAAAAAAAATTGAGGTCATGATCCGAGCATGCTAAGTGGTCGTAAAAAATATAGTCACACTTGTGGTCTTCGGTCAAAAATGACCTACCCATAGGAAATGAGTGGGAAATTGACAAAAACACAAAAATTCACAAATTTTTATTTATTTATTTATTTTTACATTTTTTAAAAATAAAAAATCGTTTTTGAGATTGTTTCAACTATATATTCAAATCCACCAAAAAAATGTGTTCATAAACATCTGGGGAATTCACATGCTTCTCCATAGAGAGCTGTACATGCCATCTAGTGGTTACACCATGATTCTACGCTTTTTCTCTATACTGTAACCAGATGGTGCTAATTTTCTTCAAAAAATATTTTTTTCTGAAGGCCTAGACTCTATATTAAACTAAAATACTGTATTAATAATTTTTTGAAAAAAATAATATATATATATAGAAAAATATATATATTTTTCCATGGCAAAAATAGACCATAAATATTGCATAAATATTAATAAATTCAATCAAATTGTCTCAAAAAATACTAAATTACAAAGAATAAATATTTTAGAACAAAAATAAATTGCATTGGTTTTACTCGGATGGAGGAAATTTAATTTGTAGGTGTCCGGTCACTTTTGACCGGGAGGATAACAAGTGTGACTCCGGTTAAGTTGTTGGATGATATTTATAAGTCTTCTAAAAACAGCTGCAAAAATTGAAATATTAATATTTCATGTCTTGCCAGCTGGAGTGTTTAGTGGTGATCAATAAAGTACAGACATGTTGATGTTGGAGGGAATGTTCTCAGATTCACACACATTTTCGTGCTTCGTGTTCATGTTCTTTTATATACTTTTTGAAAATTGTGCATTTGTGTTTTTATTCCCAGTTATATAATATAAAATTCCCAAAATGCATAAATACCAATTACCGAAATGCTGGCCGCTGGTTTGAGACTCCTGATGTATAGCGAGAGGGAGGAACTCCTGATGTATTGGCACCTGAGGTGAATCAATATTTTTAACTAGGAAAATAGATTGTCCCTGATTCATTCCTGTGAGAGTTGAGAGTATGTTGATCAAATCTGAGTGGGACTTTCTCCGCTCTTCCTCAGTTAAAAGACCTCTAATTGATTCTTATCATCAATATTCTCATCTTATTAAAAGCCCTAATTGCCATGGTAGCGGAGTGGCTGTGGTGTGTGTTTACACTCTAGTACCCTTTTCTCACACAGCTTCAACCAGGCTTTCCTGAGATCCTAATTTTCCATAATGTAGAGTGCTGCAATGCAAAAAAAGGGCAATTCATACATTTAAAATGTTTAGGTAAAAATATACTGTACATTGTGTACAAAAATGTATTAAAAAATTAAATTAACTTAAATTAAATTAAATTTGAAAAGTCAATTAAAAGTGTAAAGTCCCCATGAATTCAAAATTGACCATACTTACTTTGTTTGCCTAAATTGATCATTTTGTGGTGAACAATTCATCAAATACGTCAAAACAAAAACTAGTTGCAACTTCAAGTTCACGGGGACTTTAATTCTTACATTTGTTAGTGTAATATGTTGAAAACATGCGCGGAAACATTCGATTAGTGATTACACATTTATAGTGTTTTTCCTTTTTAAATTAACATTTGCAATTAAAATTAAAGCTGCAAGCAGCATTTAGCGGGGTTCAAGCAGTTTAGGCCTTTAAGGCCTTTAAGCACAAAAGCATCAAAAGACATTAAGTTTTAAGTTTCAATAATGGCAATTTACTATAGGGTATACATTGTTTTTAATATTTTTAACAATTATAGCGCCACCTATAGTCCGATCTCCATGAAACTTTGCATGCTTGTTGAATACGTTATGACACATATGCTCATCAATTTTTGTGAAGTTCTGACTTTTCCTTTAGGATTTATAGGCTTTTGGGTGCATTTTGTCATGCCCCCTTTTTTAAATGACCCTGTTATAGCAAAACAAATGACAAAATTCAACTTTTTTTGATAATTATTGATCTAGAGTGTCCAAAGAATTGTCCCAGACTGGTCTGGTTCCGATCGGGCAAAAAACCAGGGACTAGTTCGCAAAAGTACATTTTTAACATATTCGTGAATATTTAACGAACGATTTGATTGACAGCAATGGTTCTTGAGGCAAAGTTGTTCAGCATGAGGAGATCTATCAATTGATATACATATTGTGGGGGTGTGTGCAACACCACGTGATAACAGAGCCATAAAACTCGTTAGCGCCAACTAGTGGCCGATTTCTTTCAAAATTCTTACAGACCTCTAGGGGCATGAGTCAAACATGCCCAACGAGTTTCGTTCCGATCGGCCTTCGTTAACCTTGTTTTATAGGTGCTCAAACTTCATTGGCCGATGGCGGCCATGTTTTTTGAGATACACCAATGTCCTCATACACATACATGGGGCCTTGGACAAAGACACTGCATACCAATTTTCAAGTCAATCGGACTAACGGTCAGCTGGTCAGAGCCCTTTTTTAGTTTTATTCGTTTTATAGCGCCACCTAGTGTTCCATCGTGGCGATTTTTTTTACTGTGACCTCAAATTGAACTTATACATACGTGTACCGAGTTTGTTGAGGATATCTCAATTACTTCTCGAGTTATAGCCATTTTAGTAAAATAGGCTCCTCCCACAACATTTATTTTGCGCCCCCTAGCAACCGCAAAGAGACTTTTTCAACATTTTTTTGATAATTATTGATCTTCAGACTCCAGAGAACATTCCTGCACTGGTTTGGTTCCGATCGGGCAAAAAACCAGGGACTAGTTCGCAAAAGTAGTTTTTCGACAAAATTCAAAATGGCGGAAAAATTTCCATACCGGAAATGAAATCGGAGATATACGTTTTTTTCGTCAGGTGACCAGCTTTCCAATGATATAAGACACTTGAGTGTACGACTTACGGTCTAGGAGTTATGAGCCGTTTCGCGCAATTGGTCGCTATAGCGCCACCTATGGGCCAATCGGGCTCATAATTTGATAACCTCTCCTCGATTTTTGTACTACCATCTGACAAAGTTTCAGAGCTCTAGCCCTTACGGTTTGGGCTGCACGATGCGTTTTAGGGGAGAATAATAATAATAATAATAATAAAAATCAATACAATTACAATAGGGTTTCAGCACTTCGTGCTTGAACCCCTAATTAAAGCTGCAAGCAGCATTTAGCGGGGTTCAAGCAGTTTAGGCCTTTAAGGCCTTTAAGCACAAAAGCATCAAAAGACATTAAGGTTTAAGTTTCAATAATGGCAATTTACCATAGGGAATACATTGTTTTTAACATTTTTAACAGTTATAGCGCCACCTATAGTCCGATCTCCATGAAACTTTGCATGCTTGTTGAATAAGTTATGACACATGTGCTCATCAATTTTTGTGAAGTTCTGACTTTTCCTTTAGGATTTATAGGCTTTTGGGTGCATTTTGTCATGCCCCCTTTTTTAAATGACCCTGTTATAGCAAAACAAATGACAAAATTCAACTTTTTTTGATAATTATTGATCTAGAGTGTCCAAAGAATTGTCCCAGACTGGTCTGGTTCCGATCGGGCAAAAAACCAGGGACTAGTTCGCAAAAGTACGTTTTTAACATATTCGTGAATATTTAACGAACGATTTGATTGACAGCAATGGTTCTTGAGGCAAAGTTGTTCAGCGTGAGGAGATCTATCAATTGATATACATATTGTGGGGGTGTGTGCAACACCACGTGATAACAGAGCCATAAAACTCGTTAGCGCCAACTAGTGGCCGATTTCTTTCAAAATTCTTACAGACCTCTAGGGGCATGAGTCAAACATGCCCAACGAGTTTCGTTCCGATCGGCCTTCGTTAACCTTGTTTTATAGGTGCTCAAACTTCATTGGCCGATGGCGGCCATGTTTTTTGAGATACACCAATGTCCTCATACACATACATGGGGCCTTGGACAAAGACACTGCATACCAATTTTCAAGTCAATCGGACTAACGGTCAGCTGGTCAGAGCCCTTTTTTAGTTTTATTCGTTTTATAGCGCCACCTAGTGTTCCATCGTGGCGATTTTTTTTACTGTGACCTCAAATTGAACTTATACATACGTGTACCGAGTTTGTTGAGGATATCTCAATTACTTCTCGAGTTATAGCCATTTTAGTAAAATAGGCTCCTCCCACAACATTTATTTTGCGCCCCCTAGCAACCGCAAAGAGACTTTTTCAACATTTTTTTGATAATTATTGATCTTCAGACTCCAGAGAACATTCCTGCACTGGTTTGGTTCCGATCGGGCAAAAAACCAGGGACTAGTTCGCAAAAGTAGTTTTTCGACAAAATTCAAAATGGCGGAAAAATTTCCATACCGGAAATGAAATCGGAGATATACGTTTTTTTCGTCAGGTGACCAGCTTTCCAATGATATAAGACACTTGAGTGTACGACTTACGGTCTAGGAGTTATGAGCCGTTTCGCGCAATTGGTCGCTATAGCGCCACCTATGGGCCAATCGGGCTCATAATTTGATAACCTCTCCTCGATTTTTGTACTACCATCTGACAAAGTTTCAGAGCTCTAGCCCTTACGGTTTGGGCTGCACGATGCGTTTTAGGGGAGAATAATAATAATAATAATAATAATTAAAGCTGCAAGCAGCATTTAGCGGGGTTCAAGCAGTTTAGGCCTTTAAGGCCTTTAAGCACAAAAGCATCAAAAGACATTAAGTTTTAAGTTTTAATAATGGCAATTTACTATAGGGTATACATTGTTTTTAATATTTTTAACAATTATAGCGCCACCTATAGTCCGATCTCCATGAAACTTTTCATGCTTGTTGAATACGTTATGACACATATGCTCATCAATTTTTGTGAAGTTCTGACTTTTCCTTTAGGATTTTTCAGGCTTTTGGGTGCATTTTGTCATGCCCCCTTTTTTAAATGACCCTGTTATAGCAAAACAAATGACAAAGTTCAACTTTTTTTGATAATTATTGATCTAGAGAGTCCAAAGAATTGTCCCAGACTGGTCTGGTTCCGATCGGGCAAAAAACCAGGGACTAGTTCGCAAAAGTACGTTTTTAACATATTCGTGAATTTTTAACGAACGATTTGATTGACAGCAATGGTTCTTGAGGCAAAGTTGTTCAGCATGAGGAGATCTATCAATTGATATACATATTGTGGGGGTGTGTGCAACACCACGTGATAACAGAGCCATAAAACTCGTTAGCGCCAACTAGTGGCCGATTTTTTTCAAAATTCTTACAGACCTCTAGGGCCATGAGTCGAACATGCCCATCGAGTTTCGTTCCGATGGGCCTCCGTTAACCTTGTCTCACAGGTGCTCAAACTTCATTGGCCGATGGCGGCCATGTTTTTTTACATACGCCAATGTCCTCATAGATATACATGGGGCCTTGGTCCAAGACACTGCATACCAATTTTCAAGTCAATCGGACTAACGGTCATGTGGTCATAGCCCTTTTTATGTTTTTTTCATGTTATAGCGCCACCTAGTGTTCAATCGTCGCTATTTTTTTACTGTCACCTCAAATTGAACTCGTACACATGTGTACCGAGTTTGGTGAAGATATCTCATTTACTTCTTGAGTTATAGCCAATTTAGTAAAATAGGCTCCTCCCACAACGTTTATTTTGCTTCCCCTAGCGACCGGAAATAGAAATTTCAACATTTTTTTGATAATTATTGATCTTCAGACTCCAGAGAACATTTCTGCACTGGTTTGGTTCCGATCGGGCAAAAAACCAGGGACTAGTTCGCAAAAGTAGTTTTTCGACAAAATTCAAAATGGCGGAAAAATTTCCATACCGGAAATGAAATCGGAGATATACGTTTTTTTCGTCAGGTGACCAGCTTTCCAATGATATAAGACACTTGAGTGTACGACTTACGGTCTAGGAGTTATGAGCCGTTTCGCGCAATTGGTCGCTATAGCGCCACCTATGGGCCAATCGGGCTCATAATTTGATAACCTCTCCTCGATTTTTGTACTACCATCTGACAAAGTTTCAGAGCTCCAGCACTTACGGTTTGGGCTGCACGATGCGTTTTAGGGGAGAATAATAATAATAATAATAATTAAAGCTGCAAGCAGCATTTAGCGGGGTTCAAGCAGTTTAGGCCTTTAAGGCCTTTAAGCACAAAAACATCAAAAGACATTAAGGTTTAAGTTTCAATAATGGCAATTTACCATAGGGAATACATTGTTTTTAACATTTTTAACAGTTATAGCGCCACCTATAGTCCGATCTCCATGAAACTTTGCATGCTTGTTGAATAAGTTATGACACATGTGCTCATCAATTTTTGTGAAGTTCTGACTTTTCCTTTAGGATTTATAGGCTTTTGGGTGCATTTTGTCATGCCCCCTTTTATTAATGACCCTGTTATAGCAAAACAAATGACACAGTTCAACTTTTTTTTGATAATTATTGATCTAGAGTGTCCAAAGAATTGTCCTAGACTGGTCTGGTTCCGATCCGGCAAAAAACCAGGGACTAGTTCGTAAAAGTACGTTTTTAACATATTCGTGAATATTTAACGAACGATTTGATTGACAGCAATTGTTCTTGAGGCAAAGTTGTTCAGCTTGAGGAGATCTAACAATTAATATACATATTGTGGGGGTGTGTGCAACACCACGTGATAACAGAGCCATAAAACTCGTTAGCGCCAACTAGTGGCCGATTTCTTTCAAAATTCTTACAGACCTCTAGGGCCATGAGTCAAACATGCCCAACGAGTTTCGTTCTGATCGGCCTTCGTTAACCTTGTTTCATAGATGCACAAACTTCATTGGCCGATGGCGGCCATGTTTTTTTAGATACGCCAATGTCCTCATAGATATACATGGGGCCTTGGTCCAAGACACTGCATACCAATTTTCAAGTCAATCGGACTAACGGTCATGTGGTCATAGCCCTTTTTATGTTTTTTTCATATTATAGCGCCACCTAGTGTTCAATCGTCGCTATTTTTTTACTGTGACCTCAAATTGAACTCGTACACATGTGTACCGAGTTTGGTGAAGATATCTCATTTACTTCTTGAGTTATAGCCAATTTAGTAAAATAGGCTCCTCCCACAACGTTTATTTTGCTTCCCCTAGCGACCGGAAATAGAAATTTCAAAATTTTTTTGATAATTATTGATCTTCAGACTCCAGAGAACATTTCTGCACTGGTTTGGTTCCGATCGGGCAAAAAACCAGGGACTAGTTCGCAAAAGTAGTTTTTCGACAAAATTCAAAATGGCGGAAAAATTTCCATACCCGAAATGAAATCGGAGATATACGTTTTTTTCGTCAGGTGACCAGCTTTCTAATGATATAAGACACTTGAGTGTACGACTTACGGTCTAGGAGTTATGAGCCGTTTCGCACAATTGGTCGCTATAGCGCCACCTATGGGCCAATCGGGCTCATAATTTGATAACCTCTCCTCGATTTTTGTACTACCATCTGACAAAGTTTCAGAGCTCTAGCCCTTACGGTTTGGGCTGCACGATGCGTTTTAGGGGAGAATAATAATAATAATAATAATAAAAATCAATACAATTACAATAGGGTTTCAGCACTTCGTGCTTGAACCCCTAATAAAAATCAATACAATTACAATAGGGTTTCAGCACTTCGTGCTTGAACCCCTAATAAAAATCAATACAATTACAATAGGGTTTCAGCACTTCGTGCTTGAACCCCTAAAAATCAATACAATTACAATAGGGTTTCAGCACTTCGTGCTTGAACCCCTAATAATAATTAAAGCTGCAAGCAGCATTTAGCGGGGTTCAAGCAGTTTAGGCCTTTAAGGCCTTTAAGCACAAAAGCATCAAAAGACATTAAGTTTTAAGTTTCAATAATGGCAATTTACTATAGGGTATACATTGTTTTTAACATTTTTAACAATTATAGCGCCATCTATAGTCCGATCTCCATGAAACTTTGCATGCTTGTTGAATACGTTATGACACATGTGCTCATCAATTTTTGTGAAGTTCTGACTTTTCCTTTAGGATTTATAGGCTTTTGGGTGCATTTTGTCATGCCCCCTTTTTTAAATGACCCTGTTATAGCAAAACAAATGATAAAGTTCAACTTTTTTGGATAATTATTGATCTAGAGAGTCCAAAGAATTGTCCCAGACTGGTCTGGTTCCGATCGGGCAAAAAACCAGGGACTAGTTCGCAAAAGTAGGTTTTTAACATATTCGTGAATATTTAACGAACGATTTGATTGACAGCAATGGTTCTTGAGGCAAAGTTGTTCAGCATGAGGAGATCTATCAACTGATATACATATTGTGGGGGTGTGTGCAACACCACGTGATAACAGAGCCATAAAACTCGTTAGCGCCAACTAGTGGCCGATTTCTTTTAAAATTCTTACAGACCTCTAGGGCCATGAGTCGAACATGCCCATCGAGTTTCGTTCCGATGGGCCTCCGTTAACCTTGTCTCACAGGTGCTCAAACTTCATTGGCCGATGGCGGCCATGTTTTTTTACATACGCCAATGTCCTCATAGATATACATGGGGCCTTGGTCCAAGACACTGCATACCAATTTTCAAGTCAATCGGACTAACGGTCATGTGGTCATAGCCCTTTTTATGTTTTTTTCATGTTATAGCGCCACCTAGTGTTCAATCGTCGCTATTTTTTTACTGTGACCTCAAATTGAACTCGTACACATGTGTACCGAGTTTGGTGAAGATATCTCATTTACTTCTTGAGTTATAGCCAATTTAGTAAAATAGGCTCCTCCCACAACGTTTATTTTGCTTCCCCTAGCGACCGGAAATAGAAATTTCAACATTTTTTTGATAATTATTGATCTTCAGACTCCAGAGAACATTTCTGCACTGGTTTGGTTCCGATCGGGCAAAAAACCAGGGACTAGTTCGCAAAAGTAGTTTTTCGACAAAATTCAAAATGGCGGAAAAATTTCCATACCGGAAATGAAATCGGAGATATACGTTTTTTTCGTCAGGTGACCAGCTTTCCAATGATATAAGACACTTGAGTGTACGACTTACGGTCTAGGAGTTATGAGCCGTTTCGCGCAATTGGTCGCTATAGCGCCACCTATGGGCCAATCGGGCTCATAATTTGATAACCTCTCCTCGATTTTTGTACTACCATCTGACAAAGTTTCAGAGCTCTAGCCCTTACGGTTTGGGCTGCACGATGCGTTTTAGGGGAGAATAATAATAATAATAATAATAAAAATCAATACAATTACAATAGGGTTTCAGCACTTCGTGCTTGAACCCCTAATTAAAGCTGCAAGCAGCATTTAGCGGGGTTCAAGCAGTTTAGGCCGTTAAGGCCTTTAAGCACAAAAGCATCAAAAGACATTAAGGTTTAAGTTTCAATAATGGCAATTTACCATAGGGAATACATTGTTTTTAACATTTTTAACAGTTATAGCGCCACCTATAGTCCGATCTCCATGAAACTTTGCATGCTTGTTGAATAAGTTATGACACATGTGCTCATCAATTTTTGTGAAGTTCTGACTTTTCCTTTAGGATTTATAGGCTTTTGGGTGCATTTTGTCATACCCCCTTTTATTAATGACCCTGTTATAGCAAAACAAATGACACAGTTCAACTTTTTTTTGATAATTATTGATCTAGAGTGTCCAAAGAATTGTCCTAGACTGGTCTGGTTCCGATCCGGCAAAAAACCAGGGACTAGTTCGCAAAAGTACGTTTTTAACATATTCGTGAATATTTAACGAACGATTTGATTGACAGCAATTGTTCTTGAGGCAAAGTTGTTCAGCGTGAGGAGATCTATCAATTGATATACATATTGTGGGGGTGTGTGCAACACCACGTGATAACAGAGCCATAAAACTCGTTAGCGCCAACTAGTGGCCGATTTCTTTCAAAATTCTTACAGACCTCTAGGGCCATGAGTCAAACATGCCCAACGAGTTTCGTTCTGATCGGCCTTCGTTAACCTTGTTTCATAGATGCACAAACTTCATTGGCCGATGGCGGCCATGTTTTTTTAGATACGCCAATGTCCTCATAGATATACATGGGGCCTTGGTCCAAGACACTGCATACCAATTTTCAAGTCAATCGGACTAACGGTCATGTGGTCATAGCCCTTTTTATGTTTTTTTCATATTATAGCGCCACCTAGTGTTCAATCGTCGCTATTTTTTTACTGTGACCTCAAATTGAACTCGTACACATGTGTACCGAGTTTGGTGAAGATATCTCATTTACTTCTTGAGTTATAGCCAATTTAGTAAAATAGGCTCCTCCCACAACGTTTATTTTGCTTCCCCTAGCGACCGGAAATAGAAATTTCAACATTTTTTTGATAATTATTGATCTTCAGACTCCAGAGAACATTTCTGCACTGGTTTGGTTCCGATCGGGCAAAAAACCAGGGACTAGTTCGCAAAAGTAGTTTTTCAACAAAATTCAAAATGGCGGAAAAATTTCCATACCGGAAATGAAATCGGAGATATACGTTTTTTTCGTCAGGTGACCAGCTTTCCAATGATATAAGACACTTGAGTGTACGACTTACGGTCTAGGAGTTATGAGCCGTTTCGCGCAATTGGTCGCTATAGCGCCACCTATGGGCCAATCGGGCTCATAATTTGATAACCTCTCCTCGATTTTTGTACTACCATCTGACAAAGTTTCAGAGCTCTAGCCCTTACGGTTTGGGCTGCACGATGCGTTTTAGGGGAGAATAATAATAATAATAATAATAAAAATCAATACAATTACAATAGGGTTTCAGCACTTCGTGCTTGAACCCCTAAAAATCAATACAATTACAATAGGGTTTCAGCACTTCGTGCTTGAACCCCTAAAAATTACCAATTTCAGAGCAATGGAAATGGATAATTTCAGAGCAATAAATCAGTATTTATCCCCCTATATTTTCTTTTAAATAGCCTGACTATGGAAGCTTGTTTCCGCCACTGAATAAAATAAAGTCGCAATTGTGAGATATAAAGTCAGAATTGTGAGATATAAAGTTGCAATTCTGAGAAATAAAGTCGCAATTGTGAGAAATAAAGTTGCAATTCTGAGAAATAAAGTCGCAATTGTGAGATATAAAGTCGCAATTGTGAGATATAAAGTTGCAATTCTGAGAAATAAAGTCGCAATTCTGAGAAATAAAGTCACAATTGTAAGAAAAAAAGACAGAATTGAGACTTTTTATCTCTGAATTCTGACTTTTTTTTCTCACAATTGCAAGTTTACATCTCGCATTTCTGACTTTATTTCTCAGAATTGTGAGATATAAACTCGCACTTGCGAGTTATCAGGTCAATTCTAAGGGGAAAAAGACAAACTTTATTCCCCTCAGAATAGTTTATATCTCACAATTCTGACTTTATATCTCACAATTCTGACTTTATATTTCGCAATTCTGACTTTATATCTCACAATTCTGACTTTATATCTCACAATTCTGACTTTATATTTCGCAATTCTGACTATATCTCGCAATTCTGACTTTATATCTCACAATTCTGACTTTATATCTCACAATTCTGACTTTATATCTCGCAATTCTGACTTTATATCTCGCAATTCTGACTCTATATCTCGCAATTCTGACTTTATATCTCACAATTCTGACTTTATATCTCACAATTCTGACTTTATATCTCGCAATTCTGACTCTATATCTCGCAATTCTGACTTTATATCTCACAATTCTGACTTTATATTTCGCAATTCTGACTCTATATCTCGCAATTCTGACTTTATATCTCACAATTCTGACTTTATATTTCGCAATTCTGACTCTATATCTCGCAATTCTGACTTTATATCTCACAATTCTGACTTTATATCTCGCAATTCTGACTCTATATCTCGCAATTCTAACTTTATAACACAATTCTGAGAAATAAAGTCAGAATTGTGAGACAAAAATTTTGCAATTACCTTTTTTATTTCTCATTCTGTGGCGGAAACAAGCTTCCACACCTTACATCCCAGCCCTAACTGAAACTGGCAAATTCATCCAGCTCATTCTGTGTGCAACTGTGAGCATCGGTGGGCTACAGACATGTCGTCTAGTAGGTGATGCAACAGACAGTGAGATCCTGACAATACACAGTTTTTGTGTAGTTTCTGTCTTGATATTCTCAGTGTTAACAATGTCAGGTGAAGATCAGACCTCAGTGGAGAAGATCTGGATTAAAGCATGACATTGATCTCAGCGGATTATTTATGGTTTGCAGCTGACGCCTCCTGTCTCCTCAGCTGTGTTTGAGGCCGGACTTGCTCATATCCTTCATGGAGGCGCCAGACTTTGCTGGTAATAACCGTAGTGTACTGAGGTAAAGCTGTGGATCAGATCCTGAGCGTCAAAGAAAAGAGAGGGAGGCTTTGTGCAATTACCGTGTGCTGATGATACAACGTGGTTTCTGTCAGAAGATGAAAGTCTTTTTCTTTGGCAATGTTTTTCTGGTCTCGGTGCTCTCGATTCACAAGTTCAATCGCAAAGAAGAGCAGGGGGGAAAAAGTCGTAAGTTGCGCTCTGTCCGCTTTCATTTAGCAGCGTGATTTTCTCAAGGAAGAGATCTTACGTTTACAACAAGCGTCCTTATATTCATCCATTCTCTCGATGCTTCGCTTCCGACGGGGGAAACGTTCTCGCTGGGAAACGCAGCTCAGCGGTGGGTTGTCGTGTTTGCCGGCCTGTTCAGCATGACTCATGAATTATGGATTCGGTGCGTTCATGTCAGCAGTCCCACAATGCCTCGCTTCTCTGGGGTGACAAGGAAGTGTGACGAAGAGTCTTTTCTCTCTCAGCAGAGGCCCGATCCCATCAGAATCTGATATTTCACAGTATAACAGAGCCGCAGAGCAGACGAATGGTGTGTATGGATCTGATCTCTGTGTACTTTAATCAGGCCAGACAGCTGTGGGAGTTTCATATGTCCTCGGAGTCTGTGCACGAGAACAGATGGCCACCCGCCCAAGGTCTTGGGCTCTTTTCAACCGACGCAGGAAATGAGAAGAGAGGCTGAATCGCTTCCTGATGGACGGAGGAAGAGAGTGAGATAGGAGTTCGACCCCTTGACCTAAAGAAGCTTCTTAGTGCTGTTTCCATGTGACAGCTGTACTGAGTAGAGCCCGACCGATAAAGGATTTTGAAGGCCGATACAAATATTTTTGAGTTTTAAAATCCGATATTCCGATATATCGGACGATATTTTATTTAAACTGGACATGATAGTCACAAATGTTGTCCTGCTTATTTGAGTTAAGAGAACTGATGGGGATGATCTTTTAATTGTTATTCAAGCAATGTATGTATCGTGACCAACTCAACGAGTGTAGAGCGCCCTCTGGTGGACAAACTATACAACTCCAACACTCGTGACATGGTTCAAGCGTGTTTCGTCCATTTTTTATTTTATTTTTGAAATATTCATTTATCGGCCATTATAACTGCCGATACCGATAGTTTGGAAAATGCCTAATATCGGCCGATAATATCGGTCTGGCGATATATCGGCCTGGCTCTAGTACTGAGGCGCCGTGTGTTATCTTTTTAGGGGTCAGCCTTGTGGTTCCCATGAGGAAAACGTCTTTACCATTATTTAGGAACCTGCATAAAAAGTTTCAGAGAGTTCATGGACACTGACACAGTTTGGCCTCTTGGGTAGTTTGAGCAACATAATTTGAACTAGGGTTTTTTTTTTTTAAATACACTACTATTAAAAGGTAAAATACTGTAAAATTGTGAAATATTTAAAATAACGGTTTTCTACTAATGCAGACTGATCTCATGAAGTAGCGTGTGTATGACACGCCAATTCGTATTTCCATTTTTGGCGTGCTATCAAGACGTGTGTTTATGAACGCCGTTGACTTAACGTTATTACTGTATATATAAATATATGACTTACCTCAACCCCGTCCCTAAACCTAACCGTCACTGGGGTTAATGGCATTTATGAGCGTTCCTTTACCATCCTAGAAAAGAAAAAAAGATCGCTCCCCAGATGTAGATCTACATTTTGCTTCGTTTCGCGCGAACATTTGAAGGTGTGTACAGACACGCGGAATCACTTGGACGTTAATGGCGTAGACATACACGCATACACGTGGATACATGCGGATAGCTCAGAATGCGTAGCGTTGACTAATGCATTCCTGTGATGGCAAAGCTGAAAAAACATTGCCAAAAAATTTAACAATTTTACTTGTACTACTTACTAGTATAATTTAAAATAATGGACGTTAAGGGATCGAAATTTATTCACAATCTCGGACTTAAAAAAATGGAATCGTCGATGCTGCCACGCCCCCGTGTCGCGTCCGTTCGGCTTGCCAAGCGGAAAAAAAAACGCGTGTTGAAGTGTTAACTTGGCTACAGCCATTCAAACGATAGCAAGATGCAGGAGACCCATCGACAGAACTTGAAACCACTCCTCTTTCATTGGAAGTTATTGGGATTTCCAGTGAGTAACACCGTGTCCTAACTACACGCGCCGCGACGCCGCGACACGCGATAAAAGGTATCTTTTCTATGTTAATCAGAGTTTTTGTCCTAACCAGACGCGACGGCGACACGCGAAGTTTCTAATTTAGAAACGGTTCCTATTTCTGCGACGTCGCGGCTGACAGAATGAAGAAATTACACTGGTTATGAGTACACATTATTTATTTTTAGTTAAAAATAGGTCATTGTGCCACAAGCGATACGGATAATTTACCTCAGATTTTGAAAGCATATAATATAGCGTTCAAAATGAACATACAACTGTACTTCATAACAAAATTAGTCAATGAGTATATTTTGTTAATATTATGTTATTTCTTGATTCGATTATGTCCGTACCCCTTTACAATGCGAGTGCGCTTTCACAGAGAGACTCCGCCCACACGCTGTTCTGGAATGGCTGTGATTTTTTAATTGACGTGTGGCGTCTCACACTCGCGTCGCGTCTAGTGTGGACAAACACACTTGCTGTCGCTGGAATTTTATCGCGTCGCGTGTAGTTAGGACACGGTGTTATATTGACAATGTTCGCGCTTCAAAAAAGCCCCAGTTTGCAGACATCCCAAGTCTCGTGGAAGTTCCGGGACCTCCTGCATATTGTTAGCGGCTCCCTGATGCACGCGAATTAGCTAAAATCGTCCGGGATCTAGAGCGTGCGAGACAGAAAAAACTGCGCTCCAAACTGCGTTGCGCGAGAGAGCACCTTGAGTGTGTGCCTCATGAAGCGCATGTAAGGCAGAGAGCTTCCTGATTGGCCGATTGATAAAAATCGAGAATCAAATCGAAAATGTAATCGAATCGAGGATTTGTAGAATCGTGACACCCCTAATGGACATGGATAGCACTAAATATTCTCCCTTATTTTGATTTCAAAAGAATTTGACGTGCAGATCTGACCTGTGTGTCTCACCCGTGTCCTCATCGGGTGTCGCTGGACTGGAGAGGAGGTAATGATGTGGAGCTCAGCCAGATGCGGGGTGGAGCCGGTTCAGTGGCGTTAGAGAAATCCAGAGTGGTTGTTTTAATTGAGTTGAATTAAACTGTTGTCAGCTACGAATGGAGATGAGAGAGGAAATATGTGCCGCTGATCAATAAAAGCCATTAGTCCCCTTCGACCGGGACTGTACGGCTTATTTTTCATTAAAGAATCTCATGTCACGCTAATCTTCCTTCTCACTCTCTCTCTTTGTTTGAGTTGGAGTTTAGATCTCGGCTCATTTTCAAAACGTGGCGGTCCATATATTTCTCTGCAAAAGAACGACATGGTTTGGTATGAGCCTTGATGAGTCTGAAATTTTCGTATGTGTTTATCAGTTAAACGTGTTATTAACAGCGTTAACGCAAACCCATTTTAACGGCGTCATTTTTTTATCGCGCGTTTAACAGTCTTTTTGGCCCATAGATATCTATATAAATGCTAGATATGTCGTCCACGCTGCTGGCCAAATTTGGAGGTCGACGTCTGCACCTGGCGGCCATCTTGTCACAGGCATCTCGCTCACTCGTAACATTGTGTTAGTGGTACATGTACTATTTAAATGACCATAACTTGCTCAATTTTCAAACGGTTTGTTTTGTTATAAACGTCAGAGATGTAGTTTTTACTTATGAATAAAAACTGTATAAATAAATAATCATCCAGATAATTATAGCCACGTAAATAACGTTTGTAAGAAACCAAACCGTTTGTAAATCCATCAAGATTTCCACGAGATAAGAGTATTTGTGTTCGTGCTCACTCATCTTACATCAGCTTGTCTGTGACAAGATGGCTGCCGGTGATGACGATGGAAACTCCGCCGTAACACATCTAGCCTTTATATACATATCTATGTTTTTGGCCTAGCAAACTTTGTCTTTCACATGCTTTTGCAACAGGACGCGGCCGGCGCTGTGCTATGCTATGAAACCCATTCATTTCAATGGCTTGCGCCGCCGCCGCGCGAGGACGTTTTGTTGCTTCGTCGACCAAAGGCGTAAGCGGATCTAGCTAGACCGTAAACAAAACAACAGGGACGCCGCACACACTCGTTTACAAGTTTGCGAGCCGGCCAAATAGTCGGTTGACGTTACGTTTTGAGTGGATGACGAGCGCGAGACGCCGAAATAGATGCTAATAAGATTCTGAATAGAAAGTTTAGTTTGAAAAAGTTGCCCAAAAGTTGCCAGAACTGAGCTTGTCAGGGTCTGAATCGGGCTTGAATTGGTTCGATATTGACACCACATCTAAAATCTACATCATGATTTTGAAAGGGTGGGACTTTTTTTTGTGTAATAAATTCTGTTTAATCAACATATTTCTTAGTAAAGTTACGTTTTGTATTGTCTAGCTATGACTTTAAACTATCTTTGGGGGGCGTAATACATAATACATATGTCATGCATAACATAACGTAACATTATTCTTTGCACCACTAAAACATGATAGCATATAACATTCAATAAAAACGGATTTTTGTTATTTATTCACGCGTTCCTACTGTATGTAATTAGATGTCTCAGAACATCTAAGCTCAGCAGGTTTGAACGCTTTCCAGACATTTAAAGGTGAATTAAAGACCAAAGCAGAACATTTCTAAGCTCTCTGTTGGTTTCGTTTCTTCATAAAGAGAACTCGTCGTCTCAAAAGGCGTGTGAGATTCGTTTATATCTGGCCCACTTCTGTTAACCTGCTATCAGACGGGGTGGCTTTCAAAGAGAATGCTCTGCGCTCTGAAGTTCCTCGCAGATTAATCTGAACCATTAAGCAAATGCTGCATAAATTGTCAGAGAAAAGCGGAGAGGAAGAAAACGAGACGAGAACAGTGGCCCGGTGACCTGAGACGGAGAAGCACAAACCCCCAGAGGAGCGTTCAGGCTTCAGAAAGCATAGCGGCGGAAAAAGGTTTTAATGTGAGAAAGAGCAAGAAAGAAAATTAAACTCTTCTACCTGTCTCCATGGAGTTC
Organism: Pimephales promelas; assembly: GCF_988280905.1. Classification (NCBI taxonomy): domain Eukaryota; kingdom Metazoa; phylum Chordata; class Actinopteri; order Cypriniformes; family Leuciscidae; genus Pimephales; species Pimephales promelas. Next base: position 1,172,675 of record NC_142791.1, on the reverse strand, counting down.
CAGGCGTATCTCAGTGTGTGTTTTAGATTTGTATGTGTGTTTTAGGAGCATGAAGTTGTGTGTGTTTGAGGTTGTGTGCTCAATGCAAGTTCATAATAATACGGCTCAGTGGAATCCAACAGCAAACATGTTAGCATCGCCATTACAGCAGGCGCCAAGGACTTCTGTTTGGATAACATGCCGAGAAGCAAACGACTCCCTCTGAAAGTAAGAGAGAGAGAGAGAGAGAGAGAGAGAGAGAGAGACAGGCTCATATTGCATTTGATCAGACATCCACGATTCAGACCATATGAAAACCCATCCAAGCTTATCATTTCCTTACAGCATCAGATCAATCCTTCAACACGCACCTCTAACAATAACTACACATGATCCACACAGGAGAAAATCATCACAATATTCCAGCATATTCTTTCATCTGAGATTAACGCAAGTTTGAAGAAATCCGAAGTGGTATCACTGGGGTTTTCTAGGAATAATTATTGTTATTTTTTTAATTTGCCCACCAAACACGAAATTCGCGTCCAAAATTTTCGCAAGTTAAAAAATAAATACGACCTCACGTTATGTCAATCACGCTTGCACAGAGAATCGTGCTGAATGAATTTCATGCATGGACTTTGCGAGTACGGATTTCACGGGAAGTTTCAGAGTGGGATGGTTTTTTTTGTTGTTGTGTTTTTCTTATATATAGAATGTTATCCACCATTTAAATTAATTTGTCGAAAAAATATGCTAATACAAAACAGTTATCGATCACAGAATCGTGGATAATTTTTAGAGCCAGACCGATATATCGGCAGATCGATATTATCGGCCGATATTAGGCATTTTCCAAACTATCGGTATCGGCAGTTATAATGGCCGATAAATGAATATTTCAAAAATAAAATAAAAATGGACGAAACACGCTTGAACCATGTCATGAGTGTTGGAGTTGTATAGTTTGTCCACCAGAGGGCGCTCTACACTCGTTGAGTTGGTCACGATGAATAACAATTAAAAGATCATACCCATCAGTTCTCTTAACTCAAATAAGCAGGACAAAATTTGTGACTAATCATCTCCAGTTAAAAAATAAATAAATAAATAAAATATCGACCGATATATCGGAATATCGGATTTTAAAACCAAAAAATATTTGTATCGGTATCGGCCTTCAAAATCCTTTATCGGTCGGGCTCTATATAAAATGATTTGAATGTTCATTGGTTGTCATTTTCTTTGTACTTGATTTGTTTTGAAGAATAATTAATTCACTCAGATATTGACATTTATTGATAATGATATCTAGAGAATATGACAGTTTCAAATTAGTTGGCAGTCGATATTGGATAAATGGTGGCTGATGTTTTTGTGTGAAAAGTCTGTAATATACAGTACAAATGAACCATAGATACTAATGTTCAAAAGTTTGGGGTCAGTGAGATTTTTAAAAAATAAATTAATACACTAGGGGAAAAAATGGTGTAGGATTTGTGTGTGTGTGTGTGTGTGTGTGTGGGCTTTAGGTGTTCCCTGCGTTATGGGTTCAAAATGTCCCCACAAAGATATATCCGAAATTCTTATCCTTGAGTGGACATTTATTTATTTATTTATTTATTTATTTATTTATTTATTTATTTATTTATTTATTTAATATGAAATACACTTTACAGACAGAAACTCTACATGCTTATACATTCATCCTCACATTCATACCCCAGAACATACATGAGAAAAGATAGACACACTTTACAAATATATTACGACAGAAGAATAAATATGATATGACAAAGATAGGAAAAACGACAAAATTTCACATAATTATAATATACATCCATATTATATTCATCCATTCTATTTTTACTTTCTGCTATTATCTTTTCCAAACGAAGATGTGACCGTATAACATTCTTAAAGTGATCTAAACACAAGCTTGATGATGTTTTTGTTTTTAAAAATAAACATTTTCCCTATTAATAAAATGGTATTTAACTACCTGTAAAATAACCAAGCACAATCGTTTGTGGTGTTATGGTAAGTTCTATTTTATACATCTTTAACCAAACTTGGACACTTTTTGAGTGGACATTTTTTGGTCCCCATGAAGAAAACAGCTTGTAAATCTTGTGCTGTTTTGTGAAAATGTAAAAATGGCTTTGGTTACGGGCTATAATATACAGTTTGTATAGTTTAAAAATCATGTCAATGGAATGTCTCTATAAAACATGGATTGTGGTGTTAATGAAATCTGGAAGTATACTGTAGATCCTATGCAACACAACATCATATGAGAGTTTGATCCATCGACCGTATATAAATGTCTGCTGTATAGTCACAGAAGTAGAGCTTTTGTAAGTTGTTAGTTGCAGGTGTGTGATTTAACATACAGACAGATCTGAAACCTACACACCGCCTCAGGAGCAGAGTAAAAAAAACTAGTGAAGACAAGACAGACAGAGAAAGAGGTTTATCCTCTGATGCTCTGCTCTATAAGCGAGATCTCTCTCATATATTAGCGGTGCGAATTACAGCGGCACAAACGGCTCGTCTCCGTCGCATTAAAGACCCCCCTGACAAAACTAGCTGTCATGTTAATCCAAGATGAAATAAATACAGCAATGCCGTGCCGGATTCAAATAAGAACTCCCGTGTCTGCCGTGACAAAAAAGGACTTGTTATTAAAAAACAGCTGGCACGGTTTCCCTACATCTGAGACATTTTACCTATTCTTTTCCATCGTGATGAAATGTGTCATATTATTATTGAAAGGGCATTTAAGAGAGATTAGGGCCACATCTGAAAGACAACACTGGAGATGAACGTAATTAAGCAGATACAATTGATTCAGTTCTTAAGCTCTTTATGCATTTCCATTTTAGAGCAGATTATCACAGACACTGGAGAAATTCAGTTTATTTTTGCTTTGTCTGCAACCTTATTACGTACTGTCTGCTGATAAAATGGAGATCCTCTTAAAGGTCTTGAAGGATCTGAGATGTTTAGGAAACGTTGGTCTGTTTCGTGGAGAGAAGCGATGTATAATGGGCAAACCCTAATTGCACACATTAGTGAGTTTTATATTATTATAAATTTGTCTTGTATTGTAATGTTTGTGAACTGAATGAATTTTTAAGTTTTTTGAATATTGTATGTGAAACTCTTGATAATTTCATGATGAATGATGGTGTAAATGTTATTCTGTAATATTTTGTGATTGTTGTGATTTAGCCCTTGGGACTACGGATGGAAACTAGCTTATACACTGTAAAAAGGAATATGCTTTATCTAATCAATAGAATTGTGGCAACAGAATACAAGCAATATTATTAATTCAGAATTGAGTAATAATTAATCAAGTTATTCCTTAAAAGTTAACCATTTAAAATGAGTAAAGTTCACACCAAAAAATTAAACAAAAATGTCAAATATTAATTAAAAGCTCTTTATTTTATATTGCCAACATTGAAGACACCTGATGTTAACAACCAGAATCACTGAAGGAGAAAACTGTCATTTTAAAACAAACACCGATCACCATAACGGTGACTTACATTTATATATATTTTTTTTTGGATTGTTGTTGTAAGTTTTACTAATTTTAAATGGTTAACTTTTAAGGAATTAATTTGATTAATCATTACTTAATTCTAATTTGTTACATTTAATTAATAATATTAGCTTGTAATCTGTTTCCACAATTTTTTTGATTAGATAAAGCATATTCATTTTTACAGTGTAGCTACAATCCGGCATATTTACATGCATGTATACCATGTGTGTCCATTTGTCCCAATCAAATCAAATAATTGTAATAAAAATCAATCCGAAAAGTTTTGTTGTACTGTATGTGCATATATGCCAGATGGAAGTCTTTGATTGCTCCGTTGCAAATGTTTTTGCAATTTCCAGTTATTATTAAAAGGCAAAAGGAAAAACATTGTTATTTTTTGTTGTTGCTTAATTTGATATTGCCAGCAAAACCCTGGTTTTGGCCAAGATTTTGTAATTTTTTTCAAGGAAGTCTGAATTTATCTGTACAAAATACCATAACATTTGAATACTAATATTATTGTTTTAAAATAAACTTTCTATTTTAATATATTTTTAATAAAAATGCATTTTTTTTCCTCTGATGGCTAGGCTGAATTTTCAATGCCACATGATCATTCAGAATTTATTCTGATATGCTGATTTGCGGCTCAAGTAAAATTTCTTATCATTATCAATGTTGTCCTGCTCAATATTTTTATGGAAAATGATCCTTTTTAAGGATTTTATTTTTATGAAAAGAACAGCATGTATTTGAAATGCATATTGTGCAGCAAATGTTTCCTATAAGGCGGCTCTGTTGGTTTTTGACCAGAGCCAGAGAGAGAAAGAGGATTGATGGGAATTTCTGTTTGGCCCTCACCTCCAATCACAGTCTGGAGAGAAAAGAGTCAAAATGCCATTACTTTTCTCATTACATTGAAAATGACAGAAAGCCCCTCTCTCTCTCTTTTCCTCAGTGTTCTATGTCTGCCTTTCTCTCTCGCTCTTTCCATCAGTCTGTCTTCCTCATCCATCTTGATTTTTCTCCATCTGTCTGTCTCTCCCTTTCTGTTTATCTGTCTTTAGTTTTCTTTCCACAGATTCTCTCAGTCTCTCTCGTTCCCCATGCATCTGCATCTCTTTCTTTCTCACTCTGTCCTGCTATTCATTCCTTCAGCCCTGTTTGCTCCTGGTATTTTCCTTTCTGAGTGATCTGATTATGTTGGCAGAGCTGAATACAGGTATAAACATGGTCACCCAAAACACATTTCAAGGTGCTTACACTGTAAAAAATAAACCGTAAATTTTACGGTAAAAAACCGGCAGCTGTGGTTGCCAGAACTTTACCATTAAAAATACGGTAGGAACGTTAATGGTTTTACAGACTTAACTTAAAATTTAAAGTAATAAACCGTAAATTATTTTCTGATAAAATGTGGACTTACCAACTTATTGATGTATTGATATCTGTTTTAGACTATTGTAATACACTGACAACCAATAATCATCACAGCAGTGATGAGAGTTACATGAGCAATCACAGCTCATCACAAGTGAATACTTGTATAAAGCAATACTTAATTAAAGAAGCTGCACAATGTCATTCACACAAACATTAAGCACCATCACGGTAACACACATGAAATTAAAAACATTAATTTAACAACATTAAATGTAACATATAACCCTAATGTACATAACTGATTAGAAAAAAAAACAATAAAACTATGAGGAACCATAGTTATTTCAACAAAAATACATCAAATGTGAAGTGTCACACAGGGAATTGTGGGAATGTCAATTTACGTTTTTTCACTGTAAATTATACAATGATTTGTTCTTTTTCACTTTCAAAAACTAAATTTAACGGTATTTTACTGTAAAATTATATCACAGTTATTTACCGTGTATAGTACGGAAACTTTCTGTTTACCAATTAACAGTTTTGCACTGTAGCATTTTTACAGTATTTTACCGTTAAAATCACGGTCATTTTTTACAGTGCAGAAATGCATGTATTTACATCATATTGTTGGTTTAAACGTCGATGCGCTCAAACCAGATTGTCAAAAATTCAAACATACTTTTGTGCAGATTTAAAACAGAATAACTTTGGTTCTCCCGTTTGCCTGTCATCAACATACAAACAGACCAGAGGCCATTACTTAAACATCCGATGTGGAACGATCCTGGTTTAATTGGATCTAATGTAGCTAAATGTAAATGATGGATGATAAATGAACAGAGTCACGTGAACCATCTCTGTTTGTGTGGTGAGACTCTAGTGAAGAAATCCAAACAGACAGGCGCAACAGCACAACGCACGCTTAATTTAAATGCGTTTGCAAATTTGTTTTAGTTTGTACTTGCGTTTCAGTTGTGCATTAAAGCTTCATGCCAAACTTAACACGTCGATCACCCTCTGTCTTCCCAATGTATTCATAGAAGAAAAGCTGTTGCCAACTTCTACTATGTAGGTTAATTATTATTTTAAATATATTATTTCTAAAAGTACTGTACATTTTATATTTTATTTCACATTTTATTCATTAGTAATTTATATTTAATTATTAAAATATTAATTTAACCCTAAAACCGTATTCTGGACTAATGTGGGCAAAATAGTTTTGATTTATTTTTAAAAAAATACTTCCCTTGATTCTACTTTTCCTAAGTTTGCCTCCTGAACACACACACTTTTTGTTTTGACTCAATTTTACAATGTTAAAACTCCTTAATCTTGTATTTGGGTCAAAAATGGGCACCCATAGAAATGAATGGGAAAAACTTCTTCTAAAATAAGCCAAAATAAGTCACTTCATCTTTAGGTTTTAGCTCTAAGAACTTATTGGAATGATATTTTAATGTAGTTAAAAAAATCAAAAAAGTAAAACTAGGGCTGTCAAACAATTAATTGTGATTAATCGCATCCAAAATAAAAGTTTGTGTTTACATAATATATGTGGGTGTACTGTGTATAATTATTTTACATATATAAATACATACACATGCTTGTATATAATACATAATATTTCCATATATGTACTGTGTATAGATTTATATATAATTTATATATAAATATTTTATATATAAATACTATTTTTTTTCTTAAATATACATGCATGTGTGTATTTATATATAAAATAATTATACACAGTACAACCCACATATATTATGTAAACACAAACTTTTATTTTGGATGCGATTAATCGCGATTAATCGTTTTACAGCCTTAAATAAAACATCAAAATAAGCATAATTTACATAGAAAATATGGTACTTTTTGAAGTAAATAAATTCAAAAATACCCCCCAAATAAAATAAAACACCATAAATGGATAGACAAAACTTTATCGAAGACAGTGATATAACATTAGGATCACACCTGAGTCCTCTGTGCCCACATTTGTCCACAATTACAGGATTAAGGGCTATAAAGTGAATACGGTTTGAGGTTTAAAAATATATATTTAACACTCTTTTAGTTATTTTGGTGCCAAGTAAAATGTTCTTTTTAATATAAAAATACAAAATTAGCATTTTTGTTTTAAAAATGTCAGCCCTTTGAGCATCTCTGCTCTCTTCCTTTCGGTATCTCTCTCTCTCTCTCTCTGTCTCCCTCTGTTTCTTCGCTCTGCTATCGATCGGTCCGCTCTGATGGAAATGTGCTTTTACTGGCTGCTGCTGGTGGAGACGGTTCAGGCTCTTGGATGCTGTCAGACGCTTTCGCAAAGGAATGAAGAAAAATGAGATGAATAGATTGCAGGGGCCGGAGGGAGGAGGGAAGGGAGATATCGGCCGCTCTGCCGTTCGCTGGGAGTTGCAACGGAGCTAAATGAATACTGACATATTTATATTTATTTAAATTAAAGTTGTTGTGGCACTGTTAATGTCAGGAGGATCTTATTTACATACCAATTAGCAGGTTTATTAACCGCTTTTCGTGTTGATTAATATAATTAGCGTGCAGATAAGTGAATGAGAGGATGGCGCCGGGGCTGGTGGTGGTGGGGGTGTTTATAAAAGGAAAAAAAGAAATCCTGATTTGTGAAGCAGAACAACGAAGCAGTCACTCGTGTTAAAACATTTTCTCATTTCTCCAAGTATGTTTTTGTACCCAGAAAGACAATATTTTCACCTTTTCAACATGTGATAAATATACTCACCTAAAGGAGTATTAGGAACACCATACTAATACTGTGTTTTGCCTTAATTCTACGTGGCATTGATTCAACAAGAAATGTTGGCCCATATTGATAGGATCGCATCTTGCAGGTGGGCACGAAGCTCCCGTTCCACCACATCCCAAAGATGCTCTATTGGGTCGAGATCTGGTGACTGTGGCGGCCATTTTGGTACAGTCAACTCATTGACATGTTCAAGAATCCAGTCTGAAATGATTCATGGTGCATTATCCTGCTGGAAGTATCCATCAGAGGATGGGGACTTGGTGGCCATAAAGGGATGGACATGGTCAGAAACAATGCTCAGGTAGGCCGATGCCCAATTGGCACTAACGGGCCTAAAGTGTGCCAAAAAAACATCCATTACACCACCACCACCAGCCTGCACAGTGGGAACAAGGCATGATGGATGGATTCTGACTCTACCATCTGAATGTCTCAACAGAAATCGAGACTCATCAGACCAGGCGACATTTCTCCAGTCTTCAACCGTCCAATTTTGGCGAGCTCTTGCAAATTGTCGCCTCTTTTTCAGCTTGAATCAGTCGGCCCGTTCTCCTTTCGCATTTTGGCCCACAGGACTGCCGCATACTGGATGTTTTTCCCTTCTCACTCCATTCTTTGTAAACCCTAGAAATGGTTGTGTGTGAAAATCCCAGTAACTGAGCAGATTGTGAAACACTCAGACACCAACAACCATTGCTTAAATCCCCTTTCTTTCCCATTCTGACATTCAGTTTGGAGTTCAGGAGATTGTCTTGACCAGGACCACACCCCTAAATGCATTGAAGACACTGCCGTGTGATTGGTTGATTAGATAATTGCATTAATGAGAAATAATCCTTTAGGTGAGTGTATATGGATTTCGTTAGAGCCTGGATAAATTAAAGGCCTTTTAATAAAATTACACATAATAGCTTTGCCTCTATAAAAAGCTTTCTGATGGATAGTTGTTTGCCTACAGATCTGTCCCTTATGCCCTCACACAGCCTCTCGCCGCCATGGTAACAATGGACATGCCAAGGTCTCCTATAGAATATGCATCAGTTCATCTTTGTCCTGGTTGGCTGAGGAACCAAGGGCTCATGAGTATTTACCGAAGCGCAGATGTTTCTGAACCCTGTGAAAGAATATGTAGATTTGAGTCTTGAAATCATTTCGTAATTTGTTTGAGTAATTAATTATTTTAAGAAAGATAAATACGTATCTGATTGCAGCAGCCGTAGTTTGAATGCATGTTTTTGAGGACTGTAATTTCTCGTCTCGTCTGACTTGGCGGATAAAATGGTCATCAGATTGTTTTTCGAGTGTTTCTATATTGATTACCGCAAGTCAGAGACAGAGAACATTTGCAATGGCCATTTTGTGATGCATCATTAGAGTCTTTCTCTAGAAAGCAGTATTTGAAAATGCATGCACACAGAAACAAAACGTCGTAATGCAACATATATGCCAAGAACAGCTTTCGCTTCATTCACCTCACCTCTTTTTCCCTCTTTATTTCTATTCTGGAAAGCTTGGGAATGTTCTGTGCAAGAGGAAGTGTCGGATACATGTGGTGTGGTGTGATGCGAACTGATCCCGGATCAGATGAGAGATCATTCGCTCATGCGTTACGTTCTCGCCCGTAAGACGGGGAACTCCTCAGCGCTTGTCTCCCAAATCTCTCCTGCCCGCTCAGGCTGGATTACGTCTCCCGTAACTCCATTTCAAACACAAATCAAATGCGCTTCTCTTTCAGAACGGTGAATTATTGATGCTGTGTGTGTGTGTGTGTGTGAGCTCGATCCCTGGAGAGTTTTCGAGGAAGAGGAGAGCGAGGGGTTTCTCTCTCTGTGCTTAATCTATGTTTAATGCGAACTTTGAATGCGTGTGTGTGTGGATGGATTTGAACAAAATAGACAATGGATTTCCTGATACATCCCAGTACCCACACGCACATATATTAGCATTAGCGTTTGTCTTTCAGGTTTTGACTCCTAAATCCTCCTAATTATGTGGTTTCCTTATTCAGAAATGTTATGCTATGTATACAGTAAGTACATGCTTATATTTTGATAATTCGCACACTTGAGTCCTTAAAGCAAATTTAATAGCCAAGCTTTCGGTCACAAAACCATCCTCAGGGCATACACAAACTCAATGTCACATTCCACTTGACTGTGTTCAAACTAGGGATGGGCAACGATTAATAAAATAAAAGTTTGTGTTTACATAATATATGTGTGTGTATTGTGTATATATAAATACCCACACATGCATGTATATATTTAAGAAAAATGTGTTATTAATATATCAAATATTTATATTTATATATAATATTAATTGTGAATAAATATATATTAAATATATACATGCATGTGTGGGTATTTATATATACAAATATATTTAAGAAAAATGTGTTATTAATATATCAAATATTTATATTTATATATAATATTAATTGTGAATAAATATATATTAAATATATACATGCATGTGTGGGTATTTATATATACAAATATATTTAAGAAAAATGTGTTATTAATATATCAAATATTTATATATAATATTAATTGTGAATAAATATATATAAAATATATACATGCACATATTTCTTAAATATATACATGCATGTGTGGGTATTTATATATACAAATATATTTAAGAAAAATGTGAAATTAATATATCAAATATTTATATTTATATATAATATTAATTGTGAATAAATATATATTAAATATATACATGCATGTGTGGGTATTTATATATACGAATATATTTAAGAAAAATGTGTTATTAATATATCAAATATTTATATATAATATTAATTGTGAATAAATATATATAAAATATATACATGCACATATTTCTTAAATATATACATGCATGTGTGGGTATTTATATATACAAATTAATTATACACACTACACACACATATATTATGTAAACAAACTTTTATTTTCGATGCGATTAATCGCGATTAATCGTTGCCCAACACAACAGGACAATCAACAGTGATAACCCACACCGGCAGAGGCCAGGTAGGACCATTTGTAGTCCAATGGTGGGAGTTGTAGTTTTTTAGGTGATCAACCCTAACTCCACAAAGTGAAAAAGTGAAAAACACAACAAGAAACTCCTTCAAATATATTTTGATAATTGAAAGTTTCATGACTGATTGTGTGTCACGGAAAGAGAGTTGACATTTTCAGGGTGTGTGTGGGTAATTTCAAGGTTCCCACTGTAGTGTAAATATCAGTGAATTTGATTATTAGTGTAAATTGTCATTCATTAAATTCTAAAAAGTTTAGTTATGCTAGATTGTCTAATTATGCGCAGCTGCTAATGTTCATCTATAAAATGATTAAAAATGCTCCTCCATAATCACAAATGACCGGAAAAGTCACGGTGGAATGGATGGAAATTCATTGGTCAGAAGGTGTGTGAACTGGCGTTGTGGTTGATCATCCGCCGTCAGGGTGTGTTTCCTTTCCTGTAAAATCAATTTCTCCCCTGCTCAGATTAATTATTCATAATTCCTGTCTTTATGGCGTTTGATATGTGATCTCACCTGTATGAATGTGTCTGCCCTTTTAGGCATGTTTAAAATCATATTGACATTTCTGACTGGAACATAAGCCGCTTTCACCCGTGTGTGTGTGTGTGTGTGTGTGTGTGTGTGTGTGTGTGTGTGGAAGCATCTTCTCAAACATTTAGCTGCAGCGAGTGGACTTGTCTCATTTATTTCTACAAATATGAGTCCAGTAGAGTTTCACTTCTCCTTTTAGAGCGATAAGAGCTCGGTCTGCCTCTTCAGCTTTGCTTTCAGGAGCACAGAGGTGTGTGTGTGTGTGTGTGTGTGTGCGTGTGCGTGTGTGTGTGTGTGTGTGTGAAGAGGTCCTTAACCTCCCATCAGATAGAGGCAGAGGCATTTCAGCAATCCAGTGACAGACACTTTTGAAAAAGACTTGCATTTCGACACTGATTTGACCAGCTCAATGTGGTGTGTGACTCATTTCTGATCTTCTCACAACTTCTCTGGCGTCCTGTGTGTGTAAACGACAGTATACAAACACACTTAAACTCCAGGAGCATGTTTTTAGGTCTTTCAGGTGTTTGTTTTAGAGCCCGACCGATAAAGGATTTTGAAGGCCGATACCGATACAAATATTTTTGGGTTTTAAAATCCGATATTCCGATATATCGGACGAAATTTTTTTTTTTTATTAAATATTGTTGGATTTCACACACGTAGCTAACTTTTCTGCACAAGATACGTTTGATACTTTTTCTCAGAAAAACAGAGCAATTTTTTTTTCTCATGAAAAATTAACTCGTTAATTCAGAAAAACAGAGTAGATTTTTTTTCTTCAAGTGAATGCAATACGCCTCCGTACTATCCCTTAACCCTAAACCTACCCAACCCCATTGTAAATTAAGTTTATTGGCAAAATATACAGACTTTCAGCTGCTTGCAATGAACAAATCAAACAAAATGAATTGAAATGGCTCAATACAACAAATGTTTCCAGTGTTTTTCCCAAATTCAACTGAAAATGGAACTTTTAATGACTTCTGCGGAATTAAAATGATATTAATCATAGTGATTGCTGCATAACAACATTATCCACAAATGCATTGTAAGACATTGTGAATGCATTAGAGCCCGACCGATTAAGGATTTTGAAGGCCGATACCGATACAAATGTTTTTGGGTTTTAAAATCCGATATATCGGCCGATATTTATTTTTTTTATTAAATATTGTTGGATTTCACACACGTGTAAAAGAAAAGCTAACTTTTCTGCACAAGATACGTTTGATACTTTTTCTCTATGTCTAAATGTTCGCTCCTCGCAAGTATAACTTACATTTTACAATGCAGGGACTGTAACTAGAGATATGCTAGCTATAAATACAGTAATCATTACTTTATTTAGGCAGAAAAAGTTCATTGTGGTTTCCAAGCTCATTAATGTTAACGTTAGCGGTCTTCCACTGATGATAGTGGCATTAGCTAGCTTTGTGGTTAGCTAGTCTATGATGAGCCATAATTTAGCAATAGATAACATCATACTGCAAATTGTAAAACATACATTTTCAATATAACAGGCCAAGGAGAGATGATTAAAGCATGTTTCGTCCGTTTTTATTTTATTTTTTAATTATTCATTTATCGGCCATTGTAACTGCCGATACCGATATTTTGGAAAATGTCTAATATCGGCCGATAATATATCGGTCTGGCTCTGTTTGCACACAGATGTTTGAGGAATCACATTAACCATTCATAGATTGCTGGTGTAGACTAGACTGGGAATAGGATATCGAATATATATGATGAGATATGATGTATTAGATGAGACATGAGAGATGTATGGCAGTGTTAATGTCGTTGACGAAAATTGTTTTTTTACAGACGAAAACGAGACGATAACTGAATAAAACCTAGTTTTGAATGACAAAATCTAGATATTGAATCATTAAACTTAAACATTTTTAGAAAAATCTATGAAAAGAAAATTTCACACTATTTTTGTGTTGTGTTTTTCTGGTAATAAAATGAAGACATAAAACACAAATTTAATCATTTATCATCAATTTTTAATCATATGAAATTAAATAAACAATGAGCTTTACTATTAAAATTAAAACATGGATTCTTCCTCAAATTCAGTTTTGATGATCATTTATTTGGATTAGTGTTATTATTATTATTACATTGGGACGCATCTAAATATACCTCAGTAATATATTTCTGTCAAGTTAAACCGAACTTTTATTTTGACGGGTTGCCTTGAAGACCTTCTGAGTTTCTGTGTGTTTGTCATGACGAGAGTTTTTCTCAAATAAAGCGGTTAAATGATCCCGAAGTGACTTTCAGAGTGGATCTATTGCATTCGTGTCTTCACTACATGCAGGATTCGTGTTTAAATAAGATTCGTCTTTGTGGTTTAATCTTCACACACACTTGTCTACATCACGATTTGACTTCAATGTACTGAACCGCTTTTATTTATTCCTCAAAAAAAATCTGCGTTATACAGTAAATTACGTTTTTTATGACTGGATTTCGTCAGTATTTTAGGGGGTGACAATGGTAGGGGAAACGCTTGATTGGTCTGATCTGATATGATCTGGACTGGTATGGTATCATATGGACTATCTAGATGGATTTTGGTGTCCCAAAAACATTGTAAGCCGAAGCATTGCCACTAATAGTCTCTAGTACGATCAACTTAGCTCACAATGCTTTTGAGAAACGCTGCCCTGATCTGGTCTGGTTTAATATGGACTGTTAGACTACTAACCTGGTCTGATATATAATATGGTGTGTGGACTGAATTGATGGATGTGTTTTGGTATAGTAGAATGGACTGGTCTGCTCGGATATAAGATGTGATGTGATATAAATGACTATAGACTAGATTGGATTGGTTTAATCGGATGAGATGCATGATACTGTATAATCTAGACTAGATTGTGTGGTCTGGTATAGTAAAGTATGGATGGACTGGACTGGTCTTGCCTAATATATGGGGCTAAAACTACAAGGCTACACTGTAAAAAATTATTGTTGGTTTAACTTAAAAAAGTTTAAGTTGATTGAACTGGAAAAAGTGAGTTAATACAATGAAGGAGATTAATTGAATCATCAGTAACTCAAAATAATAAGTTATCTCAACTGAATACATTATTATAAAGTTGATTTGACGAAAGAAAATATGTTGCGATAACAAATGTAGACTGGTGTAGTATTCACGTATGGACTCATCTGGGATGATATTATGTGAAATGAACCACAATAAGCGAGTCTAGACTCTGGGATGGTGTGTGAAGTTGATTTGATATGATAGACGGGTATAGTAGGGTCTGCTGTTGTCTGTTCTCGTTTCCTCAGGCTCAGCTTTGCTTCCAGCGGTTGACCCATAGTTTCAGAAATATGTCTGTTCTTATTTTGTCCATGATCGAAGTGTTTAACCTCACATTGCTCCAGGTTTGGATGTGTGTATGGGCTGGTGCTCGAGTGGGCAGTGCGGGTTTGACTCCTGTTGCTATGATATTTTAATTCTCCTCTATTAAAGACACATCATGACCCCTGTGTGTGTGTGTGTGTGTGTTTCTACCCACCAGCCTCATACTAGGGTCCCCCGCTGTGCTGGACAGTCTGTCTCTTACACTCAGACAACTCCTCATGTTACCTAGCGACCGTATCCAGGAGGCAGGCAGTGCGCGGACACATGGACCGCTATGTCTTCCCTTGAGGCTGACTCTCTCTCTCTCTCTCTCTCTCTGGTATTTTTGTGACTCATGAAGGGAAAATTACTCTAGACTCTGCCGTCTCTCTGCAGGATTGTCTGTGTGTGTCTGTGTGTTCTTTTAAGAATCTGCCTGCATCATTCAGAGGTTTCTTGTCATTAGAGTCCGACCGATAAAGGATTTTGAAGGCCGATACCGATACAAATATTTTTTAGTTTTAAAATCCGATATTCCGATATATCGGACGATATTTAATTTTTTAATTTTTTTATTTTTTTAAACTGGACATGATTAGTCACAAATGTTGTCCTGCTTATTTGAGTTAAGAGAACTGATGGGGATGATCTTTTAATTGTTATTCAAGCAATGTATGTCTCGTGACCAACTCAACGAGTGTAGAGCGCCCTCTGGTGGACAAACTATACAACTCCAACACTCGTGACATGGTTCAAGCGTGTTTCGTCCGTTTTTATTTTATTTTTTGAAATATTCATTTATCGGCCATTATAACTGCCGATACCGATAGTTTGGAAAATGCCTAATATCGGTCTGCCGATATATCGGTCTGGCTCTAGTTGTCATGCAGTTGTCCTGTTAGCAAGACACTGGAAATACAGCAAGGCGTCAGTGCTGCTCTACAGAAACTTTGTAGTACATTTGTTCTGACGGAAATGTTCTTATTCTTTTTATTGATGATCGGGTTTTCTTATCAATGTTTGAAAAAGAATCTGATGTTTTATAATTGACGAGAGTGATGCAATACTTAAATTCCATAATATAAAGAGTTCCAATGACTTGGATCTGGATTTGATTTTAGATGCATTAGAGAATGAAATGGATATATAGCACTGAATTAATCTCAACATTATCTTGACTGCCTCAATTGCTGACCTGTGGTGAATCGCAGAACATTGTCGTCCTGGTCAAGGACCAAATTAGCAAAATGATCATCTCCTTTTAACACCATATGCTTGACTCATGAGTGTGTGTTTTGTTTGTTTTTTCAGGTTGAGGATGCCATGCTGATGTTTGATAAAACCACAAACAGACATAGAGGTAAGAGCATTAACATTCTTTAAGTAATAATGCAAAATATAGATCTGAGAATCATTTAATGCTGTAGATGACACATAGAGCTTTGATTACTTGTTGTTAGCTTTGATAGTTCACTTTGAAATTAATTTTTGGTATATTTTAGGGCATCCAAGATGTAGGTGTCTTTGTTTCCGCAGTTCCGTAGTTTCAATTTTGATATTTTTAGGTCAAACCGTTCTCTGTCAGTCATATAATGGAGGTCTATGGTCACCACCTCAAAGAGCATGCACAGAGAAGTCCAAATTAAACATGATTTAATGACTCGTAAATGTAAGTACACATTGATGGCCTAAGACACGAAACGAGCGGTTTGTGTGAGAAAACGAACAGTGTTTATATCGTTTTGTTTTGTTTATTAGTTTTTTACACAAATAGCGCACCCAGTAATCTGTTTTGGCAGTGCACTATGCCTAAAACGTGACAAAAAATACTGCTATTAATACTGTATTTAAATTACACCTGAGAGGGAAAGGTTTAGTGTGAACGAGTGTAAGTGATAAAGATGGTGAATGTTTATAAATGTGTGTGATATTATGTTGTGTGAGCGCGTATCCTTCACACACACGGTCTCCTTTCTCTCCCGTGTCCTTCATGCCCTCCAGGTGACTGTTAAACTGCTGTTAAAAGACGCTCTTTGTCCGCCTCCATTCTTTTCTCCCCCTCTTTTCCTCTCTCTCTTCTTTCACTAAAGAGACAGCAGCAGAATCTCACTGGCATTTTCAGTCTGAAATGAGGATGATTGTGTTGGAAATTGAGCTCCAAAGCTCCATCAGTCCTGCTACCCCAATGCATTGTGGGAAGGTGCATTGGCTCTCCTGTGGGCGCATGAATCAGGGATGTTATTCAGACGTTGAAGCGGTTTTGTGGCAGGAATTCATGCTGTTAATTACAGATGTAATGGTGTGATTTTCATCAGGGCTCTGCTGGTTGCTTTTGTGAGCCGTTACAGTGAATACCCAAAGGCCATACAGCCCTCGCTCTGCCAGAACGCACACTGTGTTTGCAAGAACATGGTATCATACAAACCAACATTTATGGCATGTTATTTTTTTTTTAAATTATAGATATCATACACATTGTGAAACAATTAATGTTTTAGAAATGCATTCTGGGTTCAATGTTCAAACATACTTTTTCAGCTGCTTTTAACAGTAATCGTGAGACTTGTGGCATTACTTGTGACGAGGTGAGGAACTCAGCCGTTTTGGGATATATTTTTACTCGTCTATCTTCTAAATCTTGAAAAAGTGATTATAAGACTTGCATTGTGGGAAATATTGTGATCCCTAAACATGCTTTACATGCTTTACAGTGCATCGAGTACACATTGCATTCTTAGCATGGCCAGTAGGGGCGCTGTATTGGGAATTAGCTGAAAGGGATACTTCAGGATTTAGCATTAAGATTTGTATGAGTCGAAAACCTGTAGTATTTTCGTATTACCGTGCTTTCCCCCCTCATATCCCCCTGAGACGAGAGATTTATGTATTTTTTGTCTCCTATGACACAAAAATTGTCATTTTGAGAGGTTAAAGACTCCAGTCAGTAGTCGGGTCTGTCCCGCATGTCCTCAACCCGCCCATAGAGGGCGATCTCACTCACAGAATGAACACATAGTGTCGGCCATCTTGTTTTGGAAGCTAAGCTAGCAGGCTCTTGTTCTGTGGAGAAAGCTGAGTAGTCGGGGTTCCCGTCCTCTTTTTCCCGTCGATGTCCGGGATTCAGCTTTTGCTTTTTCATTGTTTACATGCACAGCTTTAGTTTCAATCGAACTGAATTCGTTCCGATTGGTGAATCTGCATGTAAACGCTAAACAAGTGATCGGTTGATGTGCGTTTTAACATCGCTAAGAAAATGGCGACTGTAGAACGCAAAAGCCCAATCCCGGACATTTTGGGCCATCTCAAACACATTTTCAGGCAGACTCATCACTTGTAGCCTAGACTTGTTTACAGATGGATGGATGGATGGATGGATGGATGGATGGATGGATGGATGGATGGATGGATGGATGGATAGATAGATAGATAGATAGATAGATAGATAGATAGATAGATAGATAGATAGACGGACGGACGGACGGACGGACGGACGGATGGATGGATGGATGGACGGATGGATAGATGGATGGATGGATAGATATATAGATGGTTGGATAGATAGATAGATAGATTGATTTATTGATATCATTGATTGATTGATTGATTGATTGACTGACGGACGGACGGATGGATAGATGAATAGATAGATGGATGGATAGATGGTTAGACGGATAGATAAATAGATGGATGTATGGATGGATGGATGGATGGATGGATAGACGGATAGATGAATGGATGGACGGACGGATGGATGGATGGATGGATGGATAGATAGATAGACGGATAGATAGATGGATGGATGGATAGATAGATGGATAGATAGATAGATGGATGGATGGATAGACAGATAGATAGATTGATAGGTGGATGGATAGACGGACAGATGGATAGATAGATAGATTGATAGATGGATGGAGGGATGGATGGATGGATGGATGCATAGACGGATGGATGGATGGATGGATGGATAGATCATCATTTCCGATCTGTTAAGAAGTCTCCAGCAGGACTTGAATCCAGCCTCTCTCTCTCTTGTCCTCCGTTCACTGCAGTCATTCACATATTTCAGTGTGACATCTAAAACACTTGTGTAATCCAAACTCTCATTTCCCCGTCAAACAGCTGCTAGCGTCCGGCAAAAGGTGCTTTAGTCTCGATTTGTTATTTTGTCTGCTGGTGTAGGAGGGCACTCACTCTTAATGCAGTTTGAACACCGCAGCATTAGCGTTTCCTCTACAGTGCACTGCTACTACATTTTTGTTCAAGTGCATTTTCCCTAAAGAATGCGTTTTTTCTCATCGCAACAAAAGACGCTGTAGCGCCGTCACACCTGTAATTCCCATGCTGCTTTTGCTCGCCCAATTTCCCTGAATATAAAAGTCTGCCAGGATGATGAAAGCGGGTGTAACGTCACGGGTGCTGACGGTCCTGCTCAACAGGCTCGATTACAGCTGGAACTTGGTGATTTTCAAATGATGTAAGTAAAAGTAACAGTGTCTCGGTTTGATCAACAGAGAGCATGAATTATGACTTTTATTGTTGAGCTGCATAGAGAGAAGAAAAGGAGAGAGAGGAGCAGGTGTTGGGCTGAGTTAGGAGTTTTTGGCCACGGATGAGGTTTTGTTTTGTGTGTTTCCGGGATGCTCCAGAGGACAGGATTGTTCCTGGAAGACGAACAGAAGGTGGTATTGTGTGTCTGTAATCTGCTTACCTGGATCAACGTTCCCTGGACTCACCAAAGTCCCCAGCCTGTGTGTGTGTGTCTCTGTCTGTTTGAGTCTGATAACTTTGTGGCATATTACTGTATGTATTTGTGTGTGAGTGCTTTAAGGTTTGTCATTGATATTCTACTTTCATTCAGACTGATTGTAGAGAGCAAGATGGTCAGATCCACAATCAAGAGCAGGACATTTTCAGCTCTGTCATTTAAGAAACACTCTCTTTCTTTCTCTCTTCATTTCTCTTGCTCTCTTACCAACTAATTATATATATATATATATATATATATATATATATATATATACAGGGCTTGAGACTAACACTCATATGCAGGTGTATTTCAGCAGAGGCGTGTAACGCAGTCACTCCTACTCGCCACTTTGGCGGGCTGAATTATATATAGGCCTAATATACATTTTTCAATTGCAGTCTTATAAAAAGGCATCTGATGAACTAAGTGCAATCTAGTGTTATAGATTTTTCGTCACATTTCGATACTGAACTATATGAAACTTTAAATAAAATTTTTTTAAAAATCGTAGCTTCACCGGAATGGTCCGAAACTTGGTGACTTTGATGGTACTTGGTATATGAACACCCAAAAGAATTGGGGACAGGATTTGAAAAGTCTAAGTGGTCGTAAAAAAAATAGTCACACTCAGGACCTTCGGGTCAAAAATGACCCGCATAGGAAATGAATGGGAAATTGGCAAAAATGTGAAAATACTGAGTTTTTTTTTGTGCGTACAATCTACAAATCAGCAACGATCTTGAAAAAAAGCACACAATAGTGAAGGGGTGAACCTATAATACATCAAGAGTGCAAAACAGACACATCCACACACACACACACACACACACACAAAACACACCAAAAAATTCAGATTATACATGTGTTTTGCATTTTTAAAAAGCTCAGTTTGTCCACGAGATTGCATCCATCTAATTTCAAAAATTGCTTTTATGAGGCCTAGGCTTGACTCCAAAATGAATTATTATTTTTTAAATATTTTTTTCTATTATATTCAATGGGGAAAAATTTGGTCATAATTATTGCATTAATACTAATTATAATTTTTTGTATTTTTTGAAATTTTCTCAAAACACCAAAAAAAGAAAAGAAAAAATATTATAAAAAAAAATTATGATTTTCTTTTTTAAATATGAATCCAGCCCTTTGGGTCAATTTTGACCCGAAGTTCCCGAGTGTGACTGTTAAACGAAGAACCCCAGAGGTGGGTTAATCTTTAATCTATGGTTGACACCCACACCTCTGTCCCTTTTATCACTAGTTTAATTTGCTCTCGAAGAATATTGTTGGCGTTACAGGGTGAGGGATTGTGCATATTGAGCATAGGGCTAATCGCATCTAAAATAAAAGTTTGTGTTTACATAATATGTGTGTGTGTGTAGTGTGTATAGTTATTTTGTATAAATAAATACACACATATGCATGTATATATT
This sequence comes from Pimephales promelas, assembly GCF_988280905.1. NCBI lineage: Eukaryota > Metazoa > Chordata > Actinopteri > Cypriniformes > Leuciscidae > Pimephales > Pimephales promelas. The sequence goes on along the minus strand of NC_142791.1, from coordinate 1,151,854 downwards.
TAAGAAAAATTAGTTATTAATATATCAAATATTTATATTTATGTATACTAATAATTTTGTGTAAATGTACATACACGCTTGGCCATCAAGTGGTATTTCAGACTGGACGTGCTGCGAATCGATGATGATAGCTCAGTTCACAAGAAAACATCGACTAGTCGAATAGTCGTGCACATCCCTCCCCAGTATATGTATATATATTTTTTTATTAAATATTGTTGGATTTCACACACGTGTAAAAGAAAAGCGAACTTTTCTGCACAAGATACGTTTGATACTTTTTCTCTATGTCTAAATGTTCGCTCCTCGCAAGTATAACTTACATTTTACAATGCAGGGACTGTAACTAGAGATATGCTAGTTATAAATACAGTAATCATTACTTTATTTAGGCAGAAAAAGTTCATTGTTGTTTCCAAGCTCATTAATGTTAACTTTAGCGGTCTTCCACTGATGATAGTGGCATTAGCTAGCTTTGTGGTTAAGCTAGTCTATGATGAGCCATAATTTAGCAATAGCAATTGTAAAACATACATTTTCAATATAACAGGCCAAGGAGAGATGATTAAAGCGTGTTTCATCCGTTTTTTTTTTTTTTTTTAAATATTCATTTATCGGCCATTATAACTGCCGATACCGATATTATGGAAAATGCCTAATATCGGCCGATAATATCAGTCTGGCTCTAATCCCTAACCAGTTCCTCTGGAGCCCGGTTACGATTAAACTGGGTTTTTAAAGAGATCTGTGCAGAAGAGCCATATCCTCAGGAAATGAAAACACCGCCTCTCAATTGTTATAGTATGCGACCTTTAACCTTTTAATCTCCTAGAGCTAATGTATATGCTGTAAATATACAGACTTGTGGGAGAGAATCGGGGACCTTAACACAGGTTAAACTCTCTCAGATTGAGGCCAACGTGAGAAATGCTGAGTCCAGAGTGTGTTTGGTTTATCAAATACATCCTTGTGCAAACATATTACATTCCTGGCTTATTCTGTATATATCTTCTAATAGCTTACTGACCTGTCCAATGTGCCCTATCAAATCCCTGTACGCTCAAATCCAGCCATGCCATCAGAGACACATATTAACAGACACAAATGTCTGACTCATCTAGGAGATCTGCTCCTGTTTTTTTCATGTTATTGCAGTTTCCTGAGCAAGGATCACAGATTGTCCTCCAAACGGTTCGATCAAACATGCTGTCTCAACTCAGTTTCGGTGGTCGTGACATCGTCCAGGTCGACACAGCTGTCCAATTATAAATGGTGTTTGTGTGTTTTGAGTGCAAACCTATTGTCCGTCTGTTGATCAAGGAGTGTGTAAATATTAGGCAGTGGAGATGTGCATTTACTCTGTGGGGAACTGTTTTCTTATTAAACAAGTGCTGGCAGCTTCTCAGGGTGAATCTTATAAATTTGTAATGCAGCGAGCATCACTAACAGCTGTTTCCCTCCAGCAGCCGAGAGAGAGAGAGAGGAATCGCACACTCCTGTCCGCGTATGATTCGACTCTTTTGGCATGACAACAAATTATCATGAAACATGACAACATTTGGAGATTTTTTTGTGTGATTCCTGTTGAAAGAGGACACTTCCAGCAGCGATGAAGGGATGTACCTGGTCTGCATGAACCGTATTTACTTTATAGCCCTTAATGCACGCATAAGTTCCGCATTTGACGCAAGGATGCTCGTCAGTTTCCGGTTGTGGAGATTAAAGCGGTGTAAAACCGAGGAAAATGGGATTATGGCAGAGTCTTCAAAATTTACCGTTTAATTTTGAAACGAAACTTTGTAATTTTATTAGGGCTGTCAAACGATTAATCGCGATTAATCGCATCCAAAAATAAAAGTTTGTATTTACATAATATATGTGGGTGCACTGTGTATAATTATTTTATATATATAAATACACACACATGCTTTGTATATATTTAAGAAATATTTTCATGTATATACTGTATATATATTTATATAATTTATATATTATATATAAATATTTTACATATACATAATATTTTTTTCTTAAATATACATGCATGTGTGCTTGTTTATATATGTACAAAATAATTATACACAATACACCCACATATATTATGTAAACACAAACTTTTATTTTGGATGCGATTAATCGCGATTAATCGTTTGACAGCCCTAAATTTTATATATAGTTATGTTTATTTAATATAATTTTAAAAAGAAGCATAAACACAACGAGGGGTGTCTGTTTTTGTGACTAACGTTTCTTTAGTATAACCATGGAGTATAAAATTCAATATAAATCCATTGGACTCTTCGATTGGTGGAAGTTATCGAGCATCCTTAGACCTTCACCGGAAATACCGCCGTGCATAGAGCCCATTTTGTAATTGTGGACAAATGTGGGCACTCAGGTGTGTACCTAATTTTTATTTATTATAAATGTTATATCACTGTCTTCGATAAAGTTTTGTCTATCCATTTATGTTGTTTTATTTTATTTTGGGGGTATTTTTGAATTTATTTACTTCAAAAAGTACCATATTTTCTATGTAAATTAGGCTTATTTTTATGTTTTATTTTTTTTACATTTTTTTTAACTACAGTAAAATATAATTCCAATAAGTTATTCGAGCTAAAACCTAAAGATGAAGTGACTTTGCTGTCACCTGGTGTCTTATTTTGGCTTATTTTAGAAGAAGTTTTTCCCATTCATTTCTATGGGTGCCCATTTTTGACCCAAATACAAGATTAAGGAGTTTTTAACATTGTAGAATTGAGTAAAAAAAAATTGTGTGTGTTCAGGAGGCAAACTTAGGAAAAGTAGCCAAGTCTTGTACCGGAAAGTATTTTTTTTTTTTTAAAAATATATCAAAACTATTTTGCCCACATTTGTCCAGAGTACAGTTTTAGGGTTAATGAACTTTTGGTTAACTGATGTGGATGTGTAGAACAATAAATGAATGTTTGACGCACATCTCAATCCCACAAGAAGAGCTGGGTACCTCAACTCATTTTGATTAGATCCAGCCGTCAGGAGTATAAATAGAGATCTGCCATGCTGCACATAGCTATCAGACTATCGCTAACTAACAGACTCTCTCACTTAACATTAAACAGGAATCTAGTTCTGGATCCATAATTGCATCTTTAAACTAACTTCGTCGTTGATAACCGTAATATTTTGCAAAGATGAGCTGAGCTGACAGGCCGTCAATCATTCTAACGTTTTATCTCTTATCGGCGCAGTGATTACTGTTGGCATGGCGATGGCGACGCGCTGCTAATTGAGCTGAACGTGAATTCGTTTTCTCCTGCGTGATTGCGTCTGTCGCACGCTTGTCAGAGGTTTGAATGAGATTGACGGGCTCGCGGGCCGTATATGGATGTGTGGTCTCTGGGATCCCCTTCGCTGTCATTTACATTTTGACGAGGATGCTCTCCACTCGTCTGTTTTTATGTAAGACCGATTCAGAGAAAATCAATCATATTTCTCAAAGTGAAATTGAGTCACTCACAGCGGCTATTAAGTGGCTTGACTGTATGCAGTGACGAAGAGGCGGAGAATCTCATGAATATTCAGTGTTTCCCCTATAGCAGGCGTGTTACGGATACGCGGTGTCATTTTTTTAGCAATCAAAAATCATTTCTAATTAATTGAAATCCTGTATTATGAATCATTAAAGTTATACAATATTTAAAAAAAATATATATCTATTTTATATTTTTATTTTATATATAATAATATATACAATTGATGATCATTGATCATATGAAATTAAATAAACTTTTTGTGCAGCACAATGAGCGTTACTATTAAAATTAAAACATGGATTCTTCCTCAAATTCAGTTTTGATGATCATTTATTTGGATTAGTGTTATTATTATTATTACATTGGGACACATCTAAATATACCTCAGTAATATATTTCTGTCAAGTTAAACCGAACTTTTATTTTGACGGGTTGCCGTGAAGACCTTCTGAGTTTCTGTGTGTTTGTCATGATGAGAGTTTTTCTCAAATAAAGCGGTTAAATGATCCCGAAGTGACTTTCAGAGCCTGGAGAGGAAGTTCATGCATTCGTGTCTTAAAAAAGCGTCACACGTGCTTCAGTGTGTGTGTGTGTGTGTGTGTGTGTAGTAAATGAAACTGTTCATTCAACCATTCATTCAGAACTAGGGCTGTTAAACGATTAATTGCATCCAAAATAAAAGTTTGTTTACATAATATTATATATATACTGTATATAGATTTATATATAACTTATATATAAATATAAATACTTTATGTATAAATAAAATATAATGTACATGCATGTGTGTGTATTTATTTATATATATATATATATATATATATATATATAATAATTATACATCCGTATAAGGGTCTACGGATGAAAAATAGCCTCTTGGGCTAATTCTGGCACGTTTACACTTGTTTATTAATGTGCATTGACCCTGTAAATAAAAAAAAAAAAAAAATACACAGTGCACCCATATAGATTATATAGACTTTTATTTTGAATGCGATTAATAGCGATTAATCATTTGTCAGCCCTACACAGAACATGCAGGATTCGTATTTAAATGGTCTTTGTGTTGTAAAATTCACACACACACTACTCTACATCACCATTTGATTTCAAGTGTACTGAACCGCTTTCATTTATTCCTCAAAAAAATGATAAATCCTTTTTTATGAGTGGATTTCGTCAGTATTTTAGGGTGGCGGGGTTTGTTTTTGGGGTCCCAAACAATGGTGGGGAAGCACTGATATTGAATGAGGCTCTTTACTGTGTCGTAAGCTGATCTGGGAGCAGCAGGGCATGTTCTACCATGCGTTCAACAACTGTGTCCATCCACCCGTCTCTCTCTGAAGCGTTCCCTCTCTCTTTGTGGCAGGAATCACAGCAGATCACAGAGACTCTTTGATACGTGTGTGTGTGTGTGTGTGTGTGTGTGAGAACGGAGAGGAAGAGGTCTTTGAAAGTGGGGAGGTCTCAGTTGCTGGGCTTTTCACCAGTCAGAGTTGAAGGAACAGCTTTTATATATCAGCACAACATTACCTCACACACACACACACACACTCTTATTCTCTCTGTAACCCTTTTTTTCCCAAAGCGCTCCACCCCTCGTATCTTGTTCCCAGGAGAGACGGTTTCCTCGTCCTCGTTTCATTTTTTTATTTCTGTAAATGTCACATCTATTCTCTGTCCCTCTACAAAACCATTTTTTGTCTTTTCTACTCTGCTCCTTTGTTCTCATTTCTCTCTATCTGTCCATCCATCCATTCCTGTGCAACTTATTTTCCCCAGCGTTACGTGTATGTGTGTGTGTGGATGTAGAATAACTCATCCCTCCTCCTCCTCGCAGGGACAACATCACACCTGAAAACAATAGACATGTTTTAAACATAGATCCATCTTTCTCTATATAACATTCTATCATTCTCTCTCTATGTTGTTCCAGCATTTTCTGTACAGTGTTCTCTTATCGTAAATGTACATATCGAAACGGCTTGCAATAACTGCATGATTTTAATACTGCAAAAGATAGTCCAAGTTTTAGGTTGAAGCAGAGACACATGACTGTTACATACATGTTATTTAAGTCAGTAAATAAAGGACTCAAGCGCACAGGAAGCTGACTCTCTCGCTCTCTATCAAAAAAAAAAAAATTCCCCTCTTCTATCGATAGATTGTTTGTTCATTCTCTCATTTGTTCGATCTGTCTGTTTATTGTTGTATTATTTTCTGTTATTATACATATACATATTATATATTATATTATACTATTGTTCTCCATCTTTTTCAACCCTTTGACACAAGGCTTCCTGTTACGTTCCTCCAGACACATGACCCTTAGGGTCGTAACACTTCCATTCAAATTTTCATTAAAGGGATAGTTCACTTTGAAATTAATGTTTGGTATCTTTTAGCTTACCTCAAGTGCATCCAAGATGTAGGTGTCTTTGTTTCCACAGTAGTTTCAATTATCTATCAGTTCATATCTATCAGTCATATAATGGAGGTCTATGGTCACCACCTCAAAGAGCATGCACAGAGAAGTCCAAATTAAACATGATTTAATGACTCGTAAATGTAAGTACACATTAATGGCCTAAGACACGAAACGAGCGGTTTGAGTGAGAAAACGAACAGTATTTATATCGTTTTTACCTCTTGCAACCACAGCCATGTCCAAGAGGTAAAAGTGATATAAATACTGATCATTTTCTCACACAAACCGCTCGTTTCGTGTCTTAGGCCATCAATGTGTACTTACATTTACGAGTCATTAAATCATGTTTAATTTGGACTTCTCTGTGCATGCTCTTTGAGGTGGTGACCATAGACCTCCATTATATGGTTTGACCTAAAAATATCAAAATTGAAACTACTGCGGAAACAGACACCTACATCTTGGATGGTAAGCTAAAACATACCAAACATTCATTTCAAAGTGAACTATCCCTTTAAAAGAATATCTTGACAAACGTTTTGATTTTTTTTTATTCTAATTTGAATGTCAATTTACTTTAGTTCTGCATTAGCAGTTTTGCATCTGTTTGCTACCTAATTTTTATTAAATTCAAAGTTGTAATTTTAAAAGACATTCTCAATTCAGTCAATATCTAATCAGTGGTTTTATAGGAGAAGTGTAAATATTGTATACGAGTGTGTGTTAGGATTGAGAGATATTCATGTAGCGGTTGTTTAATCCAGATCTACTCGACGGGAAGCCTCTGGTCCTTCTGTTCAATAGACCTTTGAAAAGCCGTGAAACTCTCAAGTACCTGAGACTGTCTTTATTCTTCATTTCCTTTCTCTCACATGCTTGTGCATCCTCTCTCTTTTCTCTCGTAGACCGTTTCCTCTTTTCCTCTCTCCTTCTCCTGCTCTAAGCTCTTGGGGCGGGCCAGCGTCCTTTCAGTCTTCAGATTTCATTTCAGGTCTTTTATCTCCAGAGGACAAAGCAGCCCACTGGCCCTTATCAGAGACACACACGCTCACGTGTAACACACACACACACACACTCTCTCTCTCTTTGTCCAGAGAGAGCTGTCAAGAGCTGTTTGATGGACTGAAGGATGAAGACCTGCCTCTCCATCCTCCTCTTCAGCAGATCTGTCTCGCACAGCTCACCTGTAGATCTGATTCTTGTGGTGATCAGTGATGGTGAAATTGTCTTCATTGATTTATGAAGTGTTTGAAATGACCCGTGTTTTGATTGTCTAACCTTAAAGCACCAGCGTAGTTCAGAGGTGCCATGTTACGGCACACAATGCAGCTGTTATTAGCATTTATCTACAGATTTTTATGTTATAGCATATGTTTTTTGTTTTTTTGTTTTAAATCTCCAAATGCTATTTTGATGTCATAACTATGGAAGCTTGTTTCCGCCACTGAATAAAAATAAATAAATAAATAATTGTGACTTTTTATCTAAAAATTGCGAGATATGAAGTCAGAATTGTGAGAAATAAAGTCGCAATTGTGAGAAAAAAAGACCGAATTGTGAGATAAAAATATCTTTTTTTCTCATATCGACTTTATAACACATAATTGCGAGTTTATATGTCGAAATTCTGACATCTTTTCTCACAATTGTGGAAAATAAAGTCGCAATGGCGAGTTTTCAGGCTAATTCTAAGGGGAAAATTTTTTTCATTTTTACCTCAGAATAGTTTATATCTCACAATTCTGACTTTATCTCGCAATTCAGACTTTATATCTCGCAATTCTGACTTTATAACATGCAATTGCAACTTAATATCTTGCAAGTCTGACATTATATCTCGTAATTCGGACTTTATAACACGCAATTGTGACTTTATATTTCCCAATTCTGACTTTATATCTCGCAATTCTGACATTTTATCTCTCAATTCTGAGAAATAAAGTCAGAATTGCGAGATGTAAACTCGCAATTGTGAAAAAAGTCCTAATTGTAAGATAAAAAGTCGCAATTACCTTTTTTATTTTTCATTCTGTGGCGGAAACAAGCTTCCATACATAACCACGACGTTCATTTTCGAACTGTAAATTTAGTAGGGGTTTAACGATACCCTCATATCACGATACGATATTATTGCGATACTACAAGACAAATGGTAAAAGGTTAACAAAAAATGTACTGTTGATTAAAATGCTAAATTTGATATTAGATTGTAGGTTTAAATGAATTGGTGCTTGTAACGCAATGACAATAGAGACACCAGAAAAATAATATTCATGATTCTGAAGCTCAAATTACTGAGTTATTGTAGACGAATATGCTTGCGAGATATATTTAAAATAATGTCGGACACTTTTTACTGGCAACATCAGACATTTGGCATTATCAGGACCACAAATATTCCCCCACTGCATTATTATACATTATAATCAACATTATATATAGTAGTTTAATGTAGTTCTGACACTAAAACTCGATTTTTTTCTCACACAGTAATTTTTATTTTTGCTGGGACTATCCATGATATAGTTGCATTTTTGTATTGCGATATTTCGTGGCACGATATATTGTTATTTTAGTATGTCTAAATAGTTTACTATTTCTAAACAAGAACAAAAAACGCTTATAGAAATATTTCAGACATTGATATCAAGTGTTTGAGGCAAACAATTGGAAAGACTTTGTGTAGATGCATTTGAAATTGATTGAGCAGCTCACACACACACACACTTACAAGAGCAATATGTGCTGTTATGAAATACAGCATAAATCACCATTAACATGAACACGTGTGTGAGTGTGTGTGTGGTGTGTTCTGTCACACGATGGCTCATTACACATGGAGAGATTTTTCTGTGCTTCGTAAATGTCATGAGACAGAGAGATGGATGCAGATCTCTCTCACACACACACACACACACACTGTTTCTATTTTTACTCCGAGGGATTGGTCTGATAAAGCGTCAATTGCGGGGCTCTCCGTGCCAGAAGCTTTCTTGCTGAAGCTGATAAAGATGTCCAGAGCCAAGAGTGACAACAGCATGTGGTTGGCATGGTAACGGGACGAGGGTGTGTGTGTGTGTGTGTGTGTGAGAAAGTCAGCAGGTCGGGCTAATGAAGAGCCTCGTTAACAGGAGAGGAGATGATTAGGGTTTTTACACACAAGCACATCTTAAACAAAAGAGGCGGAGCCCGAGTTTCACGAGTATCAGGATGATTTCATACGCCTAAAGTTAACGCTGTTAGCGTCTCTGGAGTCTCCAAGGATAGCTTTACTGTTCAGTTCAGTACTTTTTTTGTACTTTTATTGAATTGTGTTTGGTTTTGCATTTATCACGTTCCTAATAAAAACTGAAAATAAGCAAATTAGATGTATAAATGTCAATTTGGATTATACAGTAGTGGGCATTACTGCATGGCCATTTAATGTATAAACAATCTGGTAACACTTTACAATAAGGTTCATTAGTTAACATTAGTAAATGCATTAACTAACATGAACTAATGATGAGCAATGCATTATTAATCTTTGTTAATGTTAGTTAATACAAATGCAGCTGTTCATTGTGCGTTCATGTTAGTTCACAGTCCATTAACTAATGTTAACTAATACAACCTTTGATTGTAATAACGTATTAGTAAATGTTGGAATTAATATTAGCTAAGATTAATAAATGCTGAAGAAGTATTGTTCACATATTGTACATGTTAACTAATGTAGTTAACTAATTGTAAAGTGTTACCAACAATCTCTCTATTTTTAATTTTTATATATAGGCCTACATTATATTAGTTTACATTATTTTGTTGTTGTTGCATTAACTGATTCTGGGCAGATGATTTCTAGTTGCTTATATGGGATTGAATTGGAAGATAAATGGTAAAATTAAGTGTTATTTTACATTTTCGAGAAATATTAGAATAGGAAAGATTTTTTGGCTTTTAATGTTGTGATATTTATATATTAAGTATTTTGGGGGGGTTACCGTTGTGCTAAAGACTATAATCTGTGCTTAGGTTGAGGAATGAGTACAAGATGCATGTTTCTCTGGATGAGCAAAAATCTGTACATTGCTCGTCCCATACATTACATTACATGATGTAAAAATAAAAAGTTTGCGTTCAAAAGTGCACCAGATAGTTGTTAACATTTACATATCTAGTTGAAATCTTACATGGTTTGGCTAGATTTCAACCAGCTCTTGCTATTTCTGTCTCTTACTGTATATCAGACTGTTGCCTGTATTGCATAAATGTGTAGAACAAGCACTAAACAAACCTCTCTCTCTCTCTCTCTCTCTCTCTCTCTCTCTCTCTCTCTCTCTCTCTCTCTCTCAAAAAATTCCCGTTTTCTCTCACTAATTACACAGTCAGAATTAATTAGCAGAAATGTCCCTCTTGAGTGCTAATTGCTGAACCTGAGAGGCAGCTTGCCGCTCTGGACTTGTTCAGCGTTTTCACCTGGTTTTAATTTAGCTCAGAGTGCAGTGTGTGTGTGTGTGTGTGTGTGTGTGTGTTGATCTCAGGACAGGATCCTGCAGGTTTGTTTGTTTGTTTTCATTATTTGTCTGTGTTTTATGATCTCAGCGGCTCCGCAGGCTTAAAGTGTAAACTGCAGGTTAACCACCGCAACCAATTAATGTGTAAATTAAAAATGTCTGTCTTAAAATGCGTTAAAATAACATTTATTGGGGTTTCTTCAAAGTTAGCGTGTTTTTTTTTTTACAGTAACCGTCCGGGTGATGATGTCATAAGAGGGAGCACGGGCGGTAATACACTCGATCTGTGTGTTCGGGTCGAGGGAGAGTAAAACGATTCGTGGGACTCCCGCAAACTAGAAATAAAACATAAAAACCAATACATTTTTATTCATCTGTTGCAGAAAAGCAACAAGAACAACTAAAACAAAATAGAAGAGATTTACAGGCCAGAGTTTCTATTTATAACATGTTTGTAGCCAATCACAGACAAATATGATATATGATCAGAATAACACGAATGAAAAGAAAAGGTGGCGATGTAGACAGTTATAATGTTACAAAAGATTTTAATTTAATTTAAAATAAATGCTGTTCTTTTGAAACGTTCATTCAGCTTTTGCCATCAATTTTTTTTTTTAAATACAGAAAAATAGAAATCTTTATTTTAAATGGTAATATTTCACAATATTGCTGTTTTTACTCTATTTAAAAAAAAGAAAAAATCAAATAAATGCGTCTTTGGTGAGCATAAGAGACCTGGAGTAACATAAAGTCAATAATATTCATCAAACAGCATTACTAAAGGAGTAGTTCACTTTAAAAAAAACTTTTGCTGATAATTTCCTCACCCCCATGTCATCCAAGATGTCCATGTCTTTCTTTCTTCAGTCAAAAATAAATTAAGGTTTTTGATGAAAACATTCCAGGATTTTCTCCATATAATGGACTTCAATGGGGTCCAAACGGCTCCAGGTCCAAAAGACACTTTCAGTACATACTGCAAACTGTTCAAAGAGCTTTAATCGATTTCAGACGATGAATAAGGGTCTTATCAAGCGAAACGATCGCTCATTTAATAAATAAATAACAAAATTTGAGTTTTATAAGCTCAAATGCTCGCCTTGCTCTGTTCTGTGATGCACGTTTGTGACTCTCCTGTTCGAACTCGTTTTCCAGAGTCAACTCGTTCATTTCGTTCGTTGAATGAACCAAATGACATGAAAAAAGATTTGTTCATTTTGATAAACGAGTTCGAACAGGAGAGTCACACAGAACAGAGCAAGGCGAGCATTTGTGCTTATAAAACTTAAACTTTGTTATTTATTTATTAAATGAGTGATCGTTTCGCTTGATAAGACCCTTATTCATCGTCTGGAATCGTTTAAAGCCCTTTGAACAGTTTGCACTGAAACTCTCATTTGGTCCTTGAACCGTTTGGTCCCCATTGAAGTCCATTATATGGAGAAAATCCTGGAATGTTTTCATCAAAAACCTTAATTTCTTTTCGACTGAAGAAAGAAAGACGTGGACATCTTGGGTGACATGGGGGTGAGTAAATTATCAGCAAAAGTTTTTTTAAGAGTGAACTACTCCTTTAACAAGAAAAAGAGAAAACACTCACATTTCATGAAATTAAATACATTTCATTGTTCCTGATTATTGTAAAGGATGTATTTAGCTCATTGAGAAGTACTATTTACGCTGATTAACTTAAAGGAGTGTTTATTCGCTCTTACTGTGAGTGTCATAACCATCTCCGATGGACGTACGAGAGATTTATTTCCACTGAAGAATGAGTGTGATGCCTGACAGAGCTGGCATTTAAAGCCCACACACACACACCGGCGCTGAAGACACTCGAGTCATCTCACATTTCCATCTCTGGCTGTCAGTAATGGGCTTGTTAAAAGACTGCAGAAACTCTCCACATCTCGCGACGTCATCGAGTGCTCATCACTCCTGATGATGATGACGATGAGCAAACATCTTACTGTTTGGTGTGTAACCGTAATGTGTGTATACTTGTGGTGTGCTGACTAATCCCGCTGTGTATGGGAAGAGGCAGGTTTAAATGAATAAAATAGACAACAGTGTTTATGTAAGAGCGACGGAGCTAACTCCTCCTGGCCGCGTCCCAGACGCTCTCCCAATTCCAGAGCTCCGCGTTTTTGATTAATCCAACGAATTATAGCAATTACACTCCACCGGGGATCTGAACCAACCCAGTGAGCTGCGAATTCAAACAAGCAGTGGCATCCGAAATATTTCTAATTCCTCAGCTCGGTATTGTCTAAGATTAGTCCGACTCATGTAAACCAACGAATCTTAAATAATATCAGTTTTCAGAGGTTCATCTCGGCGTCTCCCCCGAACAAACACGAGTGCCAGCGCCGATATTCTTCATTACAGATGAACTGATCCATTGTGTGCCTTTTAAAAGCGGCGACACACACACACACACACACGCCGCAGTGTAGTCTGAGTGCCCACCAAAAGCCTAATTAAGTTTAATCAATGCTACTTTATGTTGCGCTCGCGTGCGATTCACTTTAAATGTTCAGCGCTGTCTGATGGTCTGGAGAACTGCTCCATTGAAATTCTAATGCAATTACAGAAAGACTGAACGCACAGATGGAAAAACTGCTCTCCTTTATTTTCTCCACTCCTCTCTTCTTATTCTCATCTCTTCACCCCTGCTCTCATTCTCTCCGCCTTTTCTCGGCTCTTTTCTCCACTGTGTTTTTTTCATCAGTCTCCTCTCGTTTACTTCTTCTTTCCTGTTGTCGCCTATTCTCTCTGATCATTCTCGTTTCCTTTTTCTTTTCTATTGTCTCTTCTCATGATCTTGTCCCCTCTTGTCATCTCTTCTCATCTCATCTCATCTCATCTCTTCTCATATCATCGTATCTCATCTCATCTTTTCTCATCTCTTCTCATCTTTTCTCATCTCTTCTCATCTCATCTCATCTCATATCATCGTATCTCATCTTTTCTCATCTCTTCTCATCTCATCTCATCTTTTCTCTTATCATCATATCTCATCTTTTCTCATCTCTTCTCATCTCATCTCATATTTTCTCATCTCTTCTAATCTCATCTCATATCATTGTATCTCATCTCATCTTTTCTCATCTCTTCTCATCTCATCTCATCTTTTCTCATCTCTTCTCATCTCATCTCATCTTTTCTCATCTCTTCTCATCTCATCTCATCTTTTCTCTTATCATCATATCTCATCTTTTCTCATCTCTTCTCATCTCATCTCATATTTTCTCATCTCTTCTAATCTCATCTCATATCATCGTATCTCATCTCATCTTTTCTCATCTCTTCTCATCTCATCTCATCTTTTCTCATCTCATCTCATCTTTTCTCATCTCTTCTCATCTCATCTTTTCTCATCTCTTCTCATCTCATCTCTTCTCTTCTCATATCATCGTATCTCATATCATCGTATCTCATCTCATCTTTTTTTCATCTTTTCTCATCTCTTCTTTTTTCATCTCATATCATCTTTTCTCATATCATCGTATCTCATTTCATCTTTTCTCATCTCTTCTCATCTCATCTCATCTTTTCTCTTATCATCATATCTCATCTTTTCTCATCTCTTCTCATCTCATCTCATATTTTCTCATCTCTTCTAATCTCATCTCATCTCATCGTATCTCATCTCATCTTTTCTCATCTCTTCTCATATCATCTCATCGTATCTCATCTTTTCTCATCTCTTCTCATATCATCTCTTCTCATCTCATCTCTTCTCATCTCATCTTTTCTCATCTCTTCTCATCTCATCTCTTCTCATCTCATCTCATCTCTTCTCATATATTCATATCTCTTCTCATCTCATCTCATCTCATTTCTTCTCATCTCATCTCTTCTCATCTCATCTCTTCTCATATATTCGTATCTCTTCTCATCTCATCTCATTTCTTCTCATCTCATCTCTTATATCATCTCATCTTTTCTCATCTCTTTTCATCTCATCTCTTCTCATCGTATCTCTTCTCTTCTCTTCTCACTATACAATATCCTGAACTATCCCCAAATGGTCTGTTTCTCTAATCCGGAGTCAATCCTCATTCTGTTCATCATCTCCATTTTATTCAAGTGTTAATTTATTGCATATTGTGTTCTATTTAAACCATCCTCTCATCTCAGATGAATAAACATGTTGGATATCTGTATCCGCCGGCAACCTTCATAAAAGCTGTGCATTCATGAGAGACTCCAGCCCAAAAGAACCTCATCAGAACTGTGAATGTGCATTTGGCGAGGAGCCCGACCATTCCACGCTCCTTTAATGATGCCCATCTTCGTCTTTGTGTTGTGGAGGAGCGGCGGTGTCAGATGGGGAGTGTGTGGGGTCTGGGACGCTGCGGCAGGGGGTTTGGAGTCAATCTTGTGGAATTGGAGTTTGAATATCAAAGGGACGTCATGCAGCATGCAGGGAAAATGGCATTTTCCTAAACACACGTTTGCTCTGAGCATATCGTAGTAGAGCGTTTCACATTTTACAGAACATCACTTTCTACTTTTAAACATTTGCTTTTATTAGTGGATTCTCCATTTATTAATGGATAGATGATCTCTAAACCATTAGTAAATTTAGCTTTAGGTATTATTTCTGATAGGTTTTTGTATTTATATTTTCTCTTCGTTTTTCCTCATACTTGTGCTCTTGGGAAGGGAACTCAAATGAGGGGTAGGACTGTGTCTGGAAGTAGGACACAGGAATGGATGGTCTGTGCTGTTAGCTGACCTACATTGAGACACATACAAAATAGTTTCCCAGCATTCTGTGAGGCGCCTCACCTGCAGAACAGACGCACATTTGCATGTTGCTTTTACATTTATGGCCACAGAAAGATGCGCTCTTACCAAACTGATTCAAAGCCTATTCACGGAAAGCATGCACACATTTTAAAGCACTTGAATTTATTTTTGTAAAAAAATAAAAAAATTAAAATCAAATATCAAACCATGATTTTCAGAACAGATTAATTTTTTTTTTTTTTTTTTTTTTTTACTGACAGTCTTAATATTGCTTAACCTGTGCTGGTCTATTGGATGATGAACTGTTGTACAGGACTGTGTTTGATTCACTTTTAGGCTAAATAGGCTTCACTTTTTTTAAGCTAAAAACAATAATGCTAGACTACCATACTGTATATAAAAAGCAGTAATATGCTGTACACAAGCTTTACTTGAAATCTATTAACAATAATCAATCTCAGAACCCTTCAAGTGGACTAAAATGTTATCTGGATGAAAATAAACCAACATCTTAATGCATAAGCTTTGAAAGTGCGCCTTTTTGTGTAAAAAAAACATCTTGGGTATCTTGACAACTACATCATTTTGGAGGCATATAACAACAAATTCTGTTAGATTAATTGTGTTTTCAAAAAAAAAAAAAAAAACCCATTAGTTTTAGTCTAATCTACTCTCAGCCTTGGGCTACATCCATTCATATACACTAGCATTATATCTCTAAATTTCATAACTTTTACATGCTATTGCAAAGATGGCCTGGTTAAACCCCTAAGCCTTCATTTTCACAGAGCTCTGAAGGAAGACCTTTGAGAGTGTTTTTAATATTTTCCTCATTCTGTCATCTCCATAGAAGTAGAACAAGTGTCTCATTTCCTCTCCCGTGTGTCATCATTTCTTTATACAGTTTATTTCAATATTTAAATACATGAATGTAAAAATAAAGTGAAACCGCATTGCTGTGTGTTCACACTGCACATTGTAAAGTGAACCGAACTCCATGTTTTCGTACTTGGTGCTTTTCACAGTCCTGAGCGTGGTTTGCGTGATTTTTGGTCCGTGTTTAGACTCCATAATACGGTCTCAGTTTCTAAACTCACGTGGAAGGCATGAAATACATTGAGATTAACAATCCGAGATTAACTGAAATAATCATTAAATTTACAGAGAATTTGCAAGCATATTTCCTGAAACCAGTGGCATACAGTAAATAAAAGCAGCAAGATTTGAGCAGGCATCAGTGTGAAGCAGGACGATGTTCACGTGTGTGTTTTGAGTAAATGTAGGGTGACACTTTATTTGAAGGGGTGTGCATAAGACTGACATGACACTGTCATAAACATGAAGGAGTCTCTATGAATGTTTAAGACTGTTGTCATTAAGTGTCATTCGGTAAATTATGACACTTTTAATGCAAAGTTGGCATTGCTTAAAATGTCTTTGTTATGGCAACTTGACATTAACCAAGAAATCATAACCAGTCACAAATATGACATAACAGGTCTAATTATCAAACTTAAAGAAGTTATTTAGCTTACCCTGTCATATGTTATGGTTGGTTTTGACTTTGGTTGTCATGTCACCATTATAACTGTGACATGAATATTTTACTTGTCCTCAAGTAAAGTGGAACACATTGTACTAGTTATAAAGATGTCATTAAGGGTTATTACTCTGTCAAATGCTTTAACAACAGTGTCATTAATATTTCCCTTTACCTAAAGTAAAGTGGAACACGTTGGACTAGTTATGATTTCTTGGTTAATGTCAAGTTGTCATAACAAAGACATTTTAAACAATGTCAACTTTGCATTAAAAGTGTCAATTTATCGAATGAAACATTCATAAAGACTCCTTCATGTTCATGACAGGTGTTATGTCATGTTTATGACAGTGTCATGTCAGTCTTATGCACACCCCTTCAAATAAAGTGTTACCAAATGGGGAGTAAAAGCCATTATTTATGTTCTGATCTCAGCTATCCTCTTTTTTTAAAAGCTAGGATTCACTGGAGGGTTTTCAGGTGAAAAAACACCCCTCTCTCTCTTTCTCTCTCTCTTTCTCCCTTTTAATTGGCTGTAGAGGCCACAGGTCTGATGTTGATGAAGTCAATGGAGCCGACGGCCAAAAGCACAGTTAATACTCTCGTCTGCGAGGGGTTAGAGGAGCTCATTGCTGAGGATTTCTCGGAAAACATCGCAGGGATTTATCTGAGCCCCGTTGCTTTGATTTGCGCTTTTGTTTTTATTAATGAAACAGTCGTTACACGCTAAAGTAACAGCACTGATAAATCATCTGACTCTCTTTCTCGTTGTAATTGGTCTCTTTCGACATCCTCGGGCTAAACTCTGTTACGTCAGCGTTTTGTTCTGAATGGAGCTGTCTGCCGGCGCGTTATTAATTCATGTCTGCTGCTGTTTCCTCCTCCTCCTCCTCCTCTGATGTTCTCTCAGTGTATTGTCTTAGTTATTTCCTCAAGTATTGTATGGACTGTGTTCTGTGTTAGATTGACGGTGTTATAGGTGATGTTTAGCAGCGTCTTACTTCACAGGTCTTCGCTATTTCTGAACTCTGAATTATTTCTGAAATAATTGTTTTTATAATCTTTACAACGGAACTGAATTAGGGTGACTACCATCAAACAAACCAAATGTGGGACGATTACTACGTTTGTGTGGGACAATGTGGGACATGTTACCAACGCTAAAACATAACCTGAAACTGTTATATAATGTCTATATAACTTAATAAAAACATTTGTATTCTGCCGTTCAGCTGATAAAAATACTTTAGTATAGTTAGTCTCTTCCAGAAAACACCATTACATCACAACATGTCTTTACTATGGAAGCTTGTTTCCGCCACAGAATGAAAGTAAAAAAGGTAATTGCGACTTTTTATCTCACAATTCTGACTTTATTTCTCACAATTGCGTGATGTAAAGTCAGAATTGCGAGATATAAAGTCAGAATTGCGAGATATAAAGTCAGAATTGCGAGATATAAAGTTGTAATTGTGAGTTATAAAGTTGCAATTGTGAGATATAAAGTTGCAATTGTGAGATATAAAGTCAGAATTGCGAAATATAAAGTCAGAATTTTGAGATACAAAGTCAGAATTTCAAGATATAAAGTCAGAATTGCGAAATATAAAGTCAGAATTTTGAGATATAAAGTCAGAATTTCAAGATATAAAGTCAGAATTGCGAGATATAAAGTTGCAATTGTGAGATATAAAGTCAGAATTGCGAAATATAGTCAGAATTTTGAGATATAAAGTCAGAATTGCGAGATATAAAGTCAGAATTGCGAGATATAAAGTCAGAATTTTGAGATATAAAGTCAGAATTTTGAGATATAAAGTCAGAATTGCGAGATATAGTCAGAATTGCGAGTTATAAAGTCAGAATTGGGTTATATAAAGTCAGAATTGCGAGTTATAAAGTCAGAATTGGGAGATATTAAGTCAGAATTGGGAGATATAAAGTCAGAATTGCGAGATATAAAGTCAGAATTGTGAGATATAAAGTTAAACTGAGAGCGTTCACAGACACCAGAATGAACGTGTTCACAGTAACGTTGATCAGGCAGTAATACACTACGTTCAGTTCACGTTCGCCAAAATATGTTGAAATAAGTTCATCAACTATCGTTCATTGAACGCGTTCAGGCACAGCACTGGTGGCAACAGTAGTGTGCTGAACTGTCAAGCAATGTTCGTTTGGCTGCCTGGGTCTCGAGGATATAGAGCCAACAACTTTTTTTTCTTTTTTTTTTTGAGCAAGCATTGATTATGCGTGACACGGTCTCAATTTGCGGGACGCATGACCACCATAACTGCAGTCTTTCATTTGACATGTCATGAGCTGCAAAGTGGACCATGCTTTAAAGGGTTAATTCACCCAAAAATGAAAATTCTGTCAGTATTTACTCACCCTCATGTTGTTCCAACCCCGTAAGACCTTCGTTCATCTTCGCAACACAAATTAAGATATTTAAGATATTAAGATCGCTCCTGCATACTAGTCCATAGGCTTCTTGAGGGAATGACTCGAAAAGTCATTAAAGACATCGTTAAAATAGTCCAAGTGACTACAGGGGCTCAATCTTAACTTTATCAAACGACGAGAACACGCAAAAAACAACAAAAATAACGACTTTATTTCAACTATTGGTTTATTTCTCCCTCTGCTCGAGTCAGATTACTAGTTTAATAGCGTAAGCTTCTGTTATTGTACGTCACACGCATCACACACATGACCAGCGTCGGCCAATAGTGAGCCTACGTCTGACGTAGCTCTACGCAATCACACTACGTTAACTGACTACAGGCCCATGGAGAAGGAAGTGAATAGTTGAAATAAAGTCGTTATTTTTGTTTGTTTCGTCGTTTGATAAAGTTAAGATTGAGCCCCTGTAGTCACTTGGACTATTTTAACGATGTCTTTAATGACTTTTCGAGTCATTCCCTCAAGAAGCCTATGGACTAGTATGCAGGAGCGATTTTAATATCTTAAATAACCTTATTTGTGTTGCGAAGATGAACGAAGGTCTTACGGGGTTGGAACAACATGAGGGACAGAATTTTCATGTTCGGGTGAACTAACCCTTTAAGTCTGGCTCTGTCAGAGAATGTCTCAAATGTCCTCCTGCATTAGTGTGTGTGGTTTAAAACGAAACCTAACACCAGATCTGCTCTGTCCTCAGTGTTGTTGACCCCTCAGTCCTGCAGTGTGACCTCCACGACTTCTCCCCAGAGCCTTTTCAGCACAGCAGATGGCTAAAGCGCCAGCTATCCACGCTTATTAAGACAAACAGCGTCCCTGCGGCTCTAAGGACAATCAACACCTCTCTCTCTTTCTCTTTGCAACTTTCTCTTCACCTTCGGCAATCTGCTTTGACTCCAGCACTCAGTGTCCGCCGTTTGCTGACGCCGCTCTGACTAACATGCACCTCACACTCGCTCTCGGGTTAGCAGGTTTCCTCCTCACCACGCAGCGCTAAATCCATTAAAATGCGAAATCAATGAGACATTAAGTGATCTTTGCATAAAAGCAGATTGTGCTGGCGGCGGTTCGACGTATTTAAAGAGAGAAACTTCCAGAAGACCATCATTTGCTCACATGAGATGAGGCGGAGAGAAAGTTCATGCGCTGTCAGGCTCCATTTGAACACGCTGACTTTCTTCCCGCTCTTCCTCATCTGGGGTCTTTAAATTGAGCTAAATGCTAAATAGCCCCCCAAGAACATTTTCAGAAACGCACATACTTTGGCCAGTGCTGCTAAAACACATCAGTGACGAAAGCAAAAACACACAGGTGTAAGTACGGTCAGATGAGGCGCAGAGAAATCTAATAATCACCGGTGTGGAGATCCATTACACACACAGGACGAGCCGTCTAATGTTACACTGCATGTGGAGAAATCATTAGCATCCTTCGTCCTGTAACGAGAGCTACTTTAACCAAACTGAACACGGGCCGAGATGAAATTATTGCAGTTAAGCCTTCTGATAAATTCATTATTTATGTAAACCACTGGTAAATTCAATCAAAATTTGTCACAAAAGTTGGTAACACTTTACAATAAGGTTCATTTACTAAACATTAGTTTATGCATTAACTAACATGAACTAACCATGAGCAATACATTTGTTACTGTACTTGTTAATCTTTATTAACATTAGTTAATACAAATCTAGCTGTTCATTGTTGTTCATGTTAGTTCACAGTGCATTAACTAATGTTAACAAGATTTTAATGAAGTATTAGTAAATGTTAAAATTAACATTAACAAAGGCTGAAGAAGTATTATTCATTCTTAGTTAATGTTAACTAATGTAGTTTGGACCTTATTGTAAAGTGTTACCCAAAAAATGTATACAGTATGAAAAAATATTAATTTTGACATTTTTTAAAGGCATGTAACAATGACAAACTATAAAATATTAATAGATATTATAACAGTACTGTATGTAAATAATACTAAAATATCTCTGAAATGAGGATGTACAATATTCTGATCTTGATATTTGCCAATATACGTATATCCATTATGGACCAATACAATATGTTTCGAAAAATAAAGTTATATATCATGCATCCCTATAAACTGGAAAATGCATTTTCTAAAGGCATGTAACAATGACAAACTATAAAATATTAATAAATATTTAGGGCTGTGCAAAAATTAATTGCGATTAATCGCATCCAAAATAAAAGTCTGTGTTTACATAATATATTTGTGTGTGCTGTATATAATTATTTCGTATATATAAATACCTATGCATGCATGTATATATTTAAGAATTATTTGCGCTTAAATTCTGTATATATATATATATATATATATATATATATATATATATATATATATAAATAAATACATAATCTATATCATATAAATATAAATATGTTATATATGAATAACACATTTTCTTAAATATATACATGCATGTGTGTGTATTTATATATACAAAATAATTATATACAGCACACACAAATATATTATGTAAACACAGACTTTTATTTTGGATGCAATTAATCGCAGTTAATTTTTGCACAGCCCTATAAATTTAACAGTACTGTATATAAATAATACTAAAATATCTCTGAAATGAGGATTTACAATATTCTGATCTGATATTGGCCAATATATATCCATTATGGACCAATACAATATGTTTAGAAAAATATCCGATAATCATAAAGTTATATATCATGCATCCCTATAAACCACAGCAAACACATAATTGGAAAATGCATTTTGTAAAGGCATGTAACAATGACAAACTATAAAATAGATATTATATGTAAATAATACTTAAATATCTCTGAAATGTGCATGTTCAATATTCTGATCTGATATCGGCCAATATATATCCATTATGAACCAATACAATATGTTTCGAAAAATAAAGTTATATATCATGCATCCCTATAAACCACAGCAAACACATAATTGGAAAATGCATGTAGTCGTAAATATTTCTCCAAAACCAAAGGAGAATTTAGTTTAGCCATGTCCTGTTTACTTGCTTTGTCGAGCTGATTTTTGAGTTGAGTTGTTTTATGTGCTCATCGTGTGTCAGACGATCCAAATGTGAAGCTGAGACTAGTCTCCACATGTTTGACACTAGAGACTCGTGTCTTGTTTGGTCCCATAGCAGGATGAGTTTGCATCATCATTAAGTAAAACACAGACATCATCCCCAATTGTTCTTCAGATGCTCTCACATCTGTCTGAGCGAATGAAGCTCTGTGTTCTCCACACCAGGGAACACCGCACGCGCCACACTCGGCCGAGACGAGCATATGTTTCCTCTCTAAAGTGTTGGCTATTCAGGGTGTGCTGAGACTTGGACGAGACTCTGCGTTGTGTGTGTGTGTGTGTGTTCACATGATTGTGAGCGTGTGAAAGTGAGTGGGTGTTTTGTTAACACAGAGGTCAGACTGTCCTCCGTCATCACAGCACTGCCCCCTTCAGACTCCGGATGGAATAGCATGATGCATGAAGCCCGGTAGCTGGTCCAGATTTAGTGTGTCGTGGTCACACGGTGACGTAAGAGTTCTCACACAGGTGTGTGTGTGTGTGTTTCTTCGTCTGAAATCTGCAGAGACAAATGGCTCCTGATGGCTGATTTGTCAGCAGTCTCATCATGTTCGTTTTTAAGATCACCCTCCAGGCAACACACACACACACACACACTACTGCTCTCAATATTAGCAAACAGACCCTCTACTAGAGCAGACAACGAACAGAGATGGATGTTCATACTGAAAGCAATTTGTAGAAACCTAACGTCATTTGTAATTTTCTATAAGAGTTGCTGATTTAAAGTGTCGCCCGACATGGGCTTATTTTATAATGTTAGTATGTTTTTTAGATCAAAAATAGTCATAATTTAGGAATAAAAGGCATTTTTTCTAGCCTGGTTTGAAGGGGCGTGTCTGCGTGGGATTCAGTGACCCCTCCCACTGCTGTGATTGGCTGACATGCCAACTCTCGAATACTTTTACTACAGCTATTATACGTTTTTACTGTCACAGCTATCGAGATTAACGAATCAAAGTATTTAGATCATTCCCATCACATAAAGTGTTGCCGTGAGCGTTAAGCAGCGACATGAGCGAAAGTTCAACTTTATGCAAATGAGCAGTGGTGTGTGTGTGTGTGTGTGTGTGGGATCCGCTTCCTTTAAAGGAGTGGTTCACTTTTGAAAACTTTTGCTGATAATTTACTCGCCCCCATGTCATCCAAGATGTCCGTGTCTTTCTTTCTTCAGTCGAAAAGAAATTAAGGTTTTTGATGAAAACATTCCAGGATTTTCTCCATATAATGGACTTCAATGGGAACCAAACGGTTCAAGGTCCAAAAGACAGTTAATAACAGTTTCAGATGCAGCTTTAAACGACACCAGACGATGAATAAGGGTCTTATCATGCGAAACGATCGTTTATTATTCCAAAAATGTAACTTTTCTAAGGACAAATGCTAGCCTTGCTCTATTCTATGAGGCGTGTTTGTAACGTCACGTAATACGTAATTACGTTCAAAAGGTCACGGGCGGCGTAGCCGGAAGTACAGAATCAAAAGCGTCTGACATCGTTGTTTTACCTTTTAATTCCTTTTTTTGTAAACGGCGTTTGAGTTAGTTTGCACGTTCAACCTATGCGTTCAACTTGTAAACACTGACTCTGTACTTACGGCTACGCCGCCCGTGACCTTTTGAACGTAATTACGTATTACGAGACGTTACAAACGCGCCTCACAGAATAGAGCAAGGCTAGCATTTGTCCTTAGAAAAGTTACATTTTTGGAATAATAAATGATCGTTTCGCATAATAAGTCGATCGTTTAAAGCCCTTTGAACAGTTTGCACTGAAACTCTCATTTGGTTCCCATTGAAGTCTATTATATGGAGAAAAATCCTGGAATGTTTTCATCAAAAACCTTAATTTCTTTTCGACTGAGGAAAGAAAGACGTGAACATCTTGGATGACATGGGGGTGAGTAAATTATCAGCACTACTCCTTTAAAGTTGCATACTGCAGTGCAACCAACACAGTCTCAAGTGATCCTTTTCATCGTAGCTTCTGTATGCAAATGAGCCCTGCTGTGATTGGCTAACACCTTTGCATATAAAAATAGACCATTTCAGGCCATTTCCGAATCATCAAAGTCCTGTGTTAGGAGAGTGTTTCCTTGTGTTGTGTTTTGTCACACTGCATATCTCTCTTTCCTAGTGGTGTGTGTTTTTGATCGTCTCGTAAGGTCTGTTATCTCACATCTCTGGAGTGTTCCACGTGCTGCTACGGTCTACTGTGCTTGACCTTTGACCCCATGCTTTTATTTTGACGCCCATCTGACCACTGGAGGAGAGAATAGCCCTACATAGGTCATCTTTTAAAAGGTGGAGATAAGATTTAGGGTCAGGACAGCCTTTGAAATATGACTTCTTATATATTTCTTATATTCTCTCTTGGACAAACGGTTGACAAATGATCTTTTTTCACCCCATGTTTTAGAAATATCATATTTGATAGCACAATAACGTATCACAGTTGTATGGGTGTGAATATGTACAGTATGAAGAAAGCACTTGATTCATTAAAGGTCTGACTAAGAACACACTTCATGCCAATCCTCCACTTCTCAGCACACGGCTCTTGTGAAATGATCAGAATGGTGTGTGTGTGTGTGTGTCGTGCGACTGAAAGAGCATCCTGTCTTTATAAACAAACAGTGAGTAAAGTGTTTATCCTCCTCTCCGGCTTGTTTTCCTTTGTGTTTTCACCGTTGGCCTCCTCTTAACACCCAGGAATAGAAAATAATTTTCCCTCGTGAGCGGCAGAGAAAAGCGTTTCTCTTTCTCTCATTATAATGAAAGCACAGACAGATCCTTGTTAAGCCCGGATCATCTGAACGGGTTAAACTTCTTATTTCATAAATATGAAAAAAAGAAAAAAAAGACAATCCCACGGTCAGAGATGGATTCAGGGATCTCCAGCCCCGCATTTACATTAAAACGGGAGCTTGTTATACGGTGAAATTTCAATGAAGGCACCGCAGAACGCATTTAATGAAATTCAGATGTGGCTCCATGAATCTCATTAAGAGTCTTTGTGCTTTCCTGCTGTCCGATTTCCCCCCTCGTCCGCCCGGTCGAGAGAGATTTCATCAGCGCTCGGCTTTTAAGAAGACAATGTCCGTTCAGATCTGAACTCCCCACGCTCGCTCGAGTTCAAAAGCCGCACGACTGACTCTTCCTCTGTTTCTGTCTCTCTTCACAGGCTTTGGCTTCGTAACTTTCGAGAATGAAGACATTGTAGAGAAAGTCTGTGAAATTCATTTTCACGAAATCAATAATAAAATGGTAAGTGTCTCTACACGTTTTCAATTTCTGAAGGTGATTGTGGGATTAATATTTTATTTCCCATTTAACAGCATGCGGTGAGTGTGTAAACAGTGTTGGGCGGTGGCCAGAAAGCGTGAAATTGTGTGTGTGAAAAACATTTTGATCCGTCAACAAGAGTCAGAAACTTTCCCCTCTTCCCTTCATATAGAAATGCTTGAATCATTACCGATGTTCGTGTCTCAATCCGCTCCCTAGTTCACTAGTCAGGGCACTGATCAGGGAATTGGCCGTTTTAAAGGGATAGTTCACTTTGAAATTAATGTTTGGTATGTTTTATCTTACCTCAAATGCATACAAGGTTTGTTTCCGCAGTAGTTTCAATTTTGATATTTGTAGGTCAAACCGTTCAGTCATATAATGGAGGTCTATGGTCACCACTTCAAAGAGCATGCACAGAGAAGTCCAAATTAAACATGATTTAATGACTCGTAAATGTAAGTACACATTGATGGCCTAAGACACACGAAACGAGCGGTTTGTGTGAGAAAACGAACGGTATTTATATCGTTTTTACCTCTTGTAACCACGTACAGCCGAAGCGTCCTTACCCTCAGATCACTTGGATGTGTTGCTGTGGTTACAAGAGGTAACATACATACCAAAAATGTATTTCAAAGTGAACTATCCCTTTAAAGGCTGCCTTAATCGCAAAATTCTTCAAGTGCACTGAAATCACTCACTAAAAAGTAGAGCCCGACCGATAAAGGATTTTGAAGGCCGATACCGATACAAATATTTTTGGGTTTTAAAATCCGATATTCCGATATATCGGCCGATATTTTATTTATTTATTTATTTTTTTAAACTGAAGATGATTAGTCACAAATTTTGTTCTGCTTATTTGAGTTGAGAGAACTGATGGGGATGATCTTTTAATTGTTATTCAAGCAATGTATGTATCGTGACCAACTCAACGAGTGTAGAGTGCCCTCTGGTGGACAAACTATACAACTCCAACACTCGTGACATGGTTCGTCCGTTTTTATTTTATTTTTTAAATATTCATTTATCGGCCATTATAACTGCCCATACCGATAGTTTCGAAAATGCCTAATATTGTTCTGCCGATATATCGGTCTGGCTCTACTAAAAAGTCCCAAAAGGCACCAAGAAAATCAGGACCCAACAGAGCTCACCATTACATAATTTCTGAAGTGTGAAACAAATCACGAACATGTGATTAAATGTGTGTTAAATTATGAACATACATCGCTACACAGGTAGTGAACACAATCTAGATCTGCAATCTATATGTTTTTTTTACGACTGAAATGTTGCAGGCATACCGTATGTAACGTGCAAATTACAGTATGAACCAGAATGTACATGTTAAAAAAAAACATAAAATGTCAGAAAGAGATCAGTTCTGCTGTTCATAAATACCAGTTGTGACATCATACAACAAATCAATGAGCCAGCCAGGGTTGCATGAAATCGTGTGTACGATATACTGATTCTCGAGCGAGGGATCTGATTGAAACGCACACGTCGAGTTCATTAAATAAGGATTATCACCCCACAGGCCCTCCATTATTGGGCAGCACACGGGACTGGCGTGCCAATGTTAACTTTCAGCTTGCAAATAAATGTTTCTTCTTGTAATCAGGTGGGAAAAGACCCGGGCTGAATCTGAAATCGGCCCCCTATATACCCTCATATTGGGCATTATTCAAGGGGACATAGTGGACGTTATTGAGTGCTCTCGGACGTTAGCGGCGCATGGGTTCCCTCGATCGAAAAGCTATGCATTTTCCCCGTAGTTATAAAAAAATAAGATCTGTGTTCAACAAAGAATTTTGTCTAATCGAGATAATAATCTTTACAAGTTAATCCAAAATGTATACATTTTGAAGCCTATATGAAGTGTAAAAACCACCAGCAGGTTATAACTGTGCGTTTTATGTCATAGATCAAAACGTGAAAATATTTAGAGGCTTTGTTCACCACAGACCTTATTTCAGGCGATTTAGCAAAAACACATTCAAAAAACCCATAGACTTCAGAGCGAGGGAAGCGGGAGTTTGCATTGCATAGTCGATTGCATTGTTACTTGATTTGTCAAAGTGTGCAAATTTCATGGCTTCAAATGTTTGTTTTAAATGCTAAATATCCAGTATTCTCATACTCTCTATGCAGAGTTTTACACCTTAAACGTCACATAAAATTGGATAAATAAAGCGTCAGCTAAATGAATAAGTTGGCTATTTTTGGCCAGATTTAGCTGAAATATGTGAACCTAATTGAGAATCTTTTGTAAACAATGTAATATTATATTTAACTAAAAATGAAACAGTTATTTTAATTACTCTATCAATCAATCAAAAAAAAAAAAAAGCTTTCTTGAAGATAAGAAAATAAGATTTCTGTTTGAAATAAATGTTGTACTTTTGAACTTTCTATTGAAAGTGTCCTAAATAAGTATCACAGTTTCCACAAAAACATTGAGACAATAAGAAAGGTTTTTTTTTAGCACCAAATCAGGATATTAGTATGATTTCCAAAGGATCATGTGACATTGAAGACATGCTGAAAATTCCATTTTCCCGTCATGAATAAATTCAAATTAAATTGATATTAAAAAAGAAACCACTTTCTATTTATTTTAAATTGTAATATTTCACAATATGTCTGTTTTTGCTGTATTTTTAATCAAATAAATGCAGCCTCGGTGCGCATAGGAGACTTTTGAATTGTTAAATGTAATTTAAATTGTAATATTGAAGAAATAAATGAAGAAAAGTGTGTACAAATGGATAGGAATGTGTTTTACGTGTAGAGGAACGTCCCCTGGCTCTCTCTGCTGTGATTGACAGGAGTCCACGAGGCTCATGGGACACCTGTGGGGTAGCAGAGGATCAAACCCCTCAGGATCTTCCGTCACAGACAGGTTGTTCCTGAGCCCAGGGACAGATCCGTGAGCGCGGAGCCATGCGATCGATTTCCCAGTGATAGTCCATCATGTGCTTGTATTGTGCAGAGGGCGGCGCAACCTTTCATTTCTGTTCTGATTGTCTCTCCTGTCGTCCATTCACTGACTGTGTAAGAACAGCACAGAGCGCTAATGTAAGGTAAATAACTGTAATGCTAGAAAAGGCTGTTTGTTTATTGGAAATGACGAGACCTGATTGCTTTCTTGCTTTGCACTTTTGCCGACCAGTGGAGCTTCACATGAGATCGAGGCCGTGTTCACACTTGGTTTGATTTCTTGGTCTGAACCAGAGTACGCCACCTTAGAGGCTAGCGGTGTGATCATTTTAAAGTTGCCCTTGAATGTGTTGAAATAATATTTTCATTTTGTGATATCATATCTGGCATATTTAAGGGCTTTTAAAATGCTAAAATGGTTTTACAGGTCCATTTTCAACAATCAAATGGTCTGATTTTACCTGAAGGCTCGTGGAGTTCTGAGGAGTTCTGCTCTGATTGGCCGAAGGGTCGTGAATAGTAATGAGGAGTTCTGCTCTGATTGGCCGAAGGGTCGTGAATAGTAATGAGGAGTTCTGCTCTGATTGGCCGAAGGGTCGTGAATAGTAATGAGGAGTTCTGATCTGATTGGCCGAAGGCTCGTGAATAGTAATGAGGAGTTCTGCTCTGATTGGCCGAAGGCTCGTGAATAGTAATGAGGAGTTCTGCTCTGATTGGCCGAAGGGTCGTGAATAGTAATGAGGAGTTCTGCTCTGATTGGTCGAAGGGTCGTGAATAGCAATGAGGAGTTCTGATCTGATTGGCCGAAGGGTCGTGAATAGTAATGAGGAGATCTGCTCTGATTGGCTGAAGGGTCGTGAATAGTAATGATGAGTTCTGCTCTGATTGGCCGAAGGGTTGTGAATAGTAATGAGGAGTTCTGATCTGATTGGCCGAAGGGTAGTGAATAGTAATGAGGAGTTCTGCTCTGATTGGTTTCAAGATTTTTAAAGATGAACATTATATCAGCATCATTGGTTATCGGACAACATTTATTGATTTTTTTAATTGATTGGTTATCGCAAGATATTGGATATTTTATTGTGCGTTTCCTGTTTTTCCATTATGCTAATCTTTAACAAATTTCGAAAATGAATATGTTTTTCATATTGTAATAATCTACAGACCTACAGACCTTAAACACCCCAAAACCACCACAGTCCCTGAAGCTTCCAATAATTAGATGTTATTTACAGAGATGCAAACCCAGAGTCTCCTTGTGTCTTCATGTGATGATGGTGAACCTGTTTGCCTGGCTGAACATCTCACCGGGTGTCCATCTACCGCACACACACACACACACACACACACACACACACACACACACACACACACACAGATCTCGCCATCAATTCACAGGCTTTTCAAGTCTGATTAGTCCTGCTGTCTCTTTAGTGCATTCTCTTTTTCAGTCCAAAACTTTTTCTCAGCCAAGTTTGACTTGTTTGGTGATTGTTGAGTCCAACATGACATTTCGTGAAGCTTTAAAATGCAGGTTAAATTCAGAAAACTCGAGCAGCTTCTTTGCTGTTCTTCTGTTTTGGTAGATCAGAAGGAACCAGTGCCTCTAAATGGACTCTAGAAACTGGTTTTAGAGAAGTGCTTTTAGATTTTATTCTCAAATGTGTCATTAATGGTCTAAATGAGGCATGAGTTTTATCTGACTTGTTCATTTTGTTGAGGCGGCTGCTGACCAATTATAGCTCAGAGAGAAGCAGATTTCACTACTTTTTCTTTTTCCTCACTTTGTTCTTTCCACAAGTGAATTGTTAAATCTTCTTTATGAATATGTGATTTTGAGGTGTTCCTTATTTCATTTAGGCGTTTTGTGATGCAGCAAAAATTCAGAAGGCCAAAATCTTCGACAAAAACAGTGACATCTAATTAGTGCTTCTGTGTTTTTTGAACGGGTTAATGTGTATTTCATGCACTTTTTATAAACGAATTGGAGTGGAAATTTAATTTTGTAATTAAGAACGCTGATATAAAAACTACCTCATTGTTCTGTTTGTAAAAGTTTATATGCAACTCTTTTAAAAAAAAAAAACTTTGGTTTTCGGCTAAAAAAAAAAACTTCAGTTTGGATAAAAAAAAATGCTGAAAAATACCAAAACATGTTGAGTATAAATTGAGATCCTGAAGAGTTTGGATGATTATTTTGAATGGTTATCTTTCTCTCCCCCACACACACTGCAGTGGATTGATGAGACTGGTGAAAGCATCTCTCTGAACAAGTGTGTGTAGAGACGGTTGTAGTATTGAAACGGCTTATTGATGTCGCAACAGATGTAGTGGAACAGGCTGAAGAGTTTTTGAAAATGGTGTAATGTTTGGGGTTATGAAGGGGGTGCTGGGGTTAAAAAAGACTGAGATAACCTTTTTAGACAGCAGCAGCATGTGTGTGTGTGTGAGCAGATAATAGCCCGTGATTTTACCTCCTGGTTTATGTCTGGCTAGATGAGTGTTTGCCATCCAGAATTAAACCCATTGAAATTGACATGCTGCACAACAGTTGTCCAAAACACTCGTTCACTAACACATCTGTACATCTCTCTCTTTCAGCTCGTGAATTATAGAAGTAGTTCACCTGAAAATGGACATTCTGGGCTTTTATCATTATATATTTGGAAAAGAGCAGCTGAGCGCTTAAAGGGATAGTTCACTTTGAAATTAATTTTTGGTATGTTTTATCTTCCCTCAAGGGCATCCAAGATGTAGGTGTCTTTGTTTTTCGCAGTATTTTCAATTTTGATATTTTTAGGTCAAACCATATAATGGAGGTCTATGGTCACCACCTCAAAGAGCATGCACAGAGAAGTCCAAATTAAACATGATTTAATGACTCGTAAATGTAAGTACACATTGATGGCCTAAGACACGAAACGAGCGGTTTGTGTGAGAAAACCAACAGTATTTATATCGTTTTTACCTCTTGTTACCACAAAGCGCCCAGGGATCACTTGGACGTGGCTGTGGTTACAAAAGCTAAAAACGATATAAACACTGTTCGTTTTCTCACTCAAACCGCTCGTTTCGTGTCTTAGGCCATCAATGTGTACTTACATTTACGAGTCATTAAATCATGTTTAATTTGGACTTCTCTGTGCATGCTCTTTGAGGTGGTGACCATAGACCTCCATTATATGAACGGTTTGACCTAAAAATATCAAAATTGAAACTACTGTGGAAACAAAGACATCTACATCTTGGAGTAAGATAAAACATACCAAACATTAATTTCAAAGTGAACTATCCCTTCAATATCACCTTTTGTTTTCCATGGAGTCTATTAATTGAACAAGTTACTAGTATTAATTAACACCTCATTGCTATTCTGTAGTAATTATAATGCATTTACATGTTATAATATTTCACTCATTTAATGAATCCAGAAATATCTCATGTATTCAGAGCAGCGCTGACGGCACAGCAAGCTGAACTTCAGTGTGTGTGTGTGTGTGTGTGTCCAGCTGTGCCAAGCAGCATCTGTGCAAGTCTCAATGGGAGATGATCTGCAATGTGTGTGTGTTGTGAAAGGCCAAGCAGCACACACACTCACACACAGATGGACGGGCCCTGGGCAGGCAGACAAGTCGATCAACACAGAGGACAGATTCAGCCAAGTGCAAATGCATCGTGTTCTTACCATAGAGGCGCTGTCAGCACGTACACACACACACACACACACACACACACACACACACTCCTGTAAGCATGCAGATGTGCTTGGTAAATAGGATCTTCTGCCTGCTAGGCCTGTCAGGAGGAACGCCTCTCCTCGTCTGACCCGGTTATCCTCATATCACCAGCAGAGAGAGCGAGCGTCTGTCTCTGTGTGTGTGTGTGTTTGTTTGGGTTTGATGTTTTCCGTTGTGTGTTTGTTTATTTCTCCCCTTTGCTATAGACATGTTGTCTTCCCTCTCGCAGCTCTCTGGAGGAATATTCCTCCGTGCCGTCGGCTGTCCGCTCCGAGGGTGAAATGTCAATCAAAGAGCGAGAACATGAGAATCACGGGGCGGAAGCAGAAAGGCGGATTTAGAAAAATGTTTGATAAATGCTTTGGATACACAAACGCACACCTATTTGTTAGGCTAGAAAAGTACACAAAGCTCAAACTGACAGAGCATGAGATATAGTGTGATTCGAGCTCTGTTCCAAAATTTCTCATTTATTAGGCATCATATTTACGGTCCGATGACCTCCAAACAAGTTCAGGAAACCTGTCGAGAGCACGGCCATACTTCATCCAGAGATATTGTACATTTCTTTTTACAAAAAAAACAAGGCTGCATTTATTTTAACAAAAACTAAAAACGGTGGTTTTCTGAAATAATATTACAGTTTAACCCTCAATAATGACCCGAAGCGTTTAAATAAAAAAATGTTAGCTTCATCGGAATGGTCCGAAACTTGGTGACTTTAATGGTACTTGGTATATGAACACCCAAAAGAATTGGGGTCTAAGTGGTCATAAAAAAAAATAGTCGCACTCAGGACCTTTGGGTCAAAAATGGCCCGCATAGGAAATGAATGGGAAATTGGCAAAAATGTGAAAATACTGAGTTTTTTTGTGCGTACAATCTACAAATCAGCAACGATCTTGAAAAAAAGCACACAATGGTGAAGGGGTGAATTTATAAAACATCAAGAGTGCAAAACAGACAAACACACACACATACAAACACACCAAAAAATTCAGATTATACATGTGTTTTGCATTTTTAAAAAGCTCAGTTTGTCCACGAGATTGCATCCATCTAATTTCAAAAATTGCTTTTATGAGGCCTAGGCTTGACTCCAAAATGAAATACAGCTTTAAAAAAAAAATAAAAAAAATGTCTATTATATTCAATGGGGGAAAATTTGTTCATAATTATTGCATTAATACTAATTATAAATTTTTGTATTTTTGAAATTTTCTCAAAACACCAAAAAATATTATAAAAAAACAAGTAAAAAAAAAAATATGATTTTCTTTTTTAAATATGAATCCCGCCCTTTGGGTCAATTTTGACTCGAAATTCCCGAGTGTGACTGTTAAACGAAGAACCCCAGAGGGTTAAAATAACCATTTTAATATGCATTAAATATAATATGCATTATAAAATGAAATGTATTCATGTGGGAACAAATATGAATTTTCAGCATCTTCAGTGTCATGTGATCCTTTAAAAATCATTCTGATCTGCTGATTCGTAAAAAAAAAAAGATCAATTAAGAAAAATATTGCTGATGAATAGAAACATGTATTTAAAATAGTACTATTGTCTTTATTAAATTGCATTCTTGCTGAATACTGAATAAATGTATTGCTTTCTTAAAAAATTAATTACTAACTGACCCCAAACACTCATTTGTGTGAAGTATTTAATATTTATTCATCATGGTATTATTTTCTGTACTTCCTTGATTGAATGCTGATTGCAATTTAATTATTTATTTAATTAATCAAGCATTAATGTTGTTTATCCAACATGCATAATTATGCTAAATCATCTAGTATTATATTGCATGTTCTATTTATTTTAGTTTGTATGAAGTATGTGTGTGTGTGTGTGTGTGTCCACAGGTAGAATGTAAGAAGGCCCAGCCGAAGGAGGTGATGTTTCCTCCAGGCACGAGGGGGAGGGCGAGAAGTCTTCCGTACACCATGGACGCCTTCATGCTTGGCATGGGCATGCTGAGTGAGT
Source organism: Pimephales promelas (assembly GCF_988280905.1). Classification (NCBI taxonomy): domain Eukaryota; kingdom Metazoa; phylum Chordata; class Actinopteri; order Cypriniformes; family Leuciscidae; genus Pimephales; species Pimephales promelas. Next base: position 1,117,584 of record NC_142791.1, on the reverse strand, counting down.
CTCACACACACACACACACTGGGCACTTAAGGTGATGACTTGAGACAAATGTCTGTCTGTGAACGTGTCTGTGCCGTGGGATTCTTCAGCGCTGATGAGCAGATAAACGTCTGTATTAATGACTCAAATGAAGAGGAAAATTAGGCTAATGCTCAGTGCAGCGTCTGCCTGACCTCTGACCCCGCTAATGAACAAGAACTTACAAACCTGCTGCCATGATCACATACACAATCATATTGAGACGTTTAATATATACAGGCTTTTAAAAACAATATTATCCTATACTAAACCTAAACTAATCTGGACAAACTATATATCATTCGAAAGCTTACAATCTCTAGTTTCCATATTTGATTTTCAGAGGAGCCGTAATTTATCAATTTGTAACAAGAATATTTTCATACTCCTGAGGCGTGTTTAGACCTTTATTTTGATATAGTGATGAACATGAAAAATCAATCAAAAAAAGGTCTGACATTTTTTTAAATATAAAGAAAAAAATGATAGATTCACCATTTGTGATGTTGCAGCGAGTGAGCTATAACGCGCATACTTGTTCTTTTTATGTTTCTTAGAGGTTGAATTCATATCAAAATCTGCCAAACCATCTCATATTACTCCTGAATAGGGTGTCTATTTCATAAATTGTGTAAATGATGGTTCAGATCACTCAAACACATATGGAAATGGAGGCGCCCTTATATGGGCAGTGATGGAGTCTGGTTGTGCCCTAGTGGAAGCGTTCGGTACTGCGGCCAAACAACATCTCACTGAAAGCTCATTTTTATGTCAATATCAACCTAAAGTTTGAACCACAACTTGTTTAGATTTTTGGCTTTGATTTTTTTTTTTTTTTTTTTGTGCAGTTTTAGAGTCACCCAGGTTTTGAAAATACATATTTTATATAAAATATGAACAATTAATTTTTGTACATTGTGCATTTTCATAAACTCAAACTTCTATACCTTTTTTTTTCTGTTTCACTTTCTTAATTTATTTCACGAGAAATAAATTCTTTAAAACGAGACCAATCTTACGTCCATATTCCCTAAGCATTCTTGAAAAATAACCATTTAAGTTTGAAATGTGCATTTCCATTCATATTTAAAAAAGGGGGTGACACATAACAGGACTTTCAATTAAAAAAAAACACATAAATTTGGCATATTTGATAAAATTTGATTGTATTTAATTAATTTATTTTATATTTAAACCCTGAAATAATGAGATGCACACAGATCCCTGATACTCAAATTTAAACAATGCGTGAACTTTCTAAAAGTTTTCGTGGATTGCTGCTGTGGAGGAATGAGAGAGAGAGAGAGAGAGAGAGAGAGAGCATGAAGCACTCAAGTGAAAATATTAACTCAGTTCTTATCTAAATGAAACTGGAGAGAACAGGACGACCAGACTGAACTTACTACAATTTGCATATGAAAAAAAGTCTGCAGATCAGGGCTCATTATTTAAGGAACTGTACGTTTCTTATACGCCAAATCTCATTAAAGCCGCCGCGTTCACGCTTTTGTTTACCACTGCTAATCGTGTCATTTATCTTTATAGTGGGGCGCCGCGTGTATGTTTGCGGAGATTAATACACATTTGAGCTGCTGCCTGCTTCTCCGCCGCAGATGTATAATTGATTTTAAAGTGAATCTGAGCTGTTGAGCCATAAAAGAGGTATATTAGCCCGCACATTAATAATGCAAATCAGAGCCGGAGATAGCAGCCGCCAGGGGAGGACGCAGCCTTTTTACCCACAATGCACCGAGATACGGACAGCTTAGCTCTTTTCTTTTAATCTCTTCTCATCTTGTTTCATTTCTTCTCTTTTGTCTCGTTTATTTCTCTGTTCTTTTCTCTTCTCTTTAGTCTCATTTGTTCTCTTCCTCTCTGCCGTTTCTTCTCTTCTGTTTATTTCTCATCCCACTCTTCTTCTTTTTTACTCATTTCTTTTGTATTTGTCTCGCCTCGTCTAATTTTTTATCTCCTCCTTTCTTCTGTTCTTCTGGTCTTGTCTCATCTCCTCTCCTCTGGTCTCTTCCAGTCTTTTCTCTTTTTAACTCGTTTTTTTATTTTGTCTCGTCTTTTTTTTCTTCTCTTTTCTGCTCATCTCGTCTCATTTATTCTTTAAATAGCTTATTGTTTTATCTTTTCATTTTATATCTCTTTGCATCTTCTCTGCTGTTTCTTTTATTTTTTAATGTCTCATTTCTTCTCTTTTGGTTTGTTCTCATCCCTTCGGTCTGCCTTATTTGTTGTTCAAATGTTGTTCTCGTGTGTTTTTTGTTTGTTTGTGTCTTTCTCTTTTGGTCTCTTCTCATCTTGTTTCATTTCTTCTTTTGTCTCGTTTATTTCTCTGTTGTTTTCTCTTCTCTTCTCATTTGTTCTCTTCGAATTTTTTGTCTCTTCCTCTCTGCTGTTACTTTCTTGTCTCGTTTCTTCTCTTCTGTTTATTTCTCATCCCACTCTTCTTCTTTTTACTCATTTCTTTTGTATTTGTCTCACCTCATCTAATTTTTTATCTCCTCCTTTCTTCTGTTCTTCTGGTCTTGTCTCATCTCCTCTCATCTGGTCTCTTCCAGTCTTTTCTCTTTTTAACTTGTTTTTTTATTTTGTCTCGTCTTTTTTTCTTCTCTTTTCTGCTCATCTCGTCTCATTTATTCTTGTTTATTCTTTAAATAGCTTATTGTTTTATCTTTTCATTTTATATCTCTTTGCATCTTCTCTGCTGTTTCTTTTATTTTTTATGTCTCGTTTCTTCTCTTTTGGTTTGTTCTCATCCCTTCGGTCTGCCTTATTTGTTGTTCAAATGTTGTTCTCTTGTGTTTTTTTGTTTGTTTGTGTCTTTCTCTTTTGGTCTCTTCTCATCTTGTTTCATTTCTTCTCTTTTTGTCTTGTTTATTTCTCTGTTCTTTTCTCTTCTCTTCTAGTCTCATTTGTTCTCTTCGAATTTTTTGTCAAAATGTTTTTTGTTCTCTTCCTCTCTGCTGTTACTTTCTTGTCTCGTTTCTTCTCTTCTGTTTATTTCTCATCCCACTCTTCTTCTTTTTTCTCATTTCATTTGTATTTGTCTCGCCTCGTCTAATTTTTTATCTCCTCCTTTCCTCTTTTCTCCTGGTCTTGTCTCATCTCCTCTCATCTGGTCTCTTTCAGTCTTTTCTCTTTTTAACTTTTTTTTTTTAATTTTGTCTCATCTTTTTTTCTGCTCATCTAATCTTGTCTCATTTATTCTTGTTTATTATTGTTTTATCTTTTCATTTTATATCTCTTTGCATCTCCTAATATCTTCTCTGCTGTTTCTTTTATTTTTGAATGTCTCATTTCTTCTCTTTTGGTTTGTTCTCATCCCTTCGGTCTGCCTTATTTGTTGTTCAAATGTTGTTCTCTTGTGTTTTTTCTTTGTTTTGTCTTTCTCTTTTGGTCTCTTCTCATCTCTTCATGTCTCATCTCACCTCATGTTGTCTTGATTGTTCTCATCTTGTCTCTCTTTTCCTCTTCTCTTCAAGAATAAAACTTTTTTTAGACACATCACACACACACACACACACACACATTGCTCTGTGCAGGGTGGGAGAGATGTTGTGGTATCTCCTGGAGTCGTGTGTTTCCCGTGTGTGTGTGTGTGTGTGTGTGTGTGTGTGAGCACATCCTCTCTGGAAGACCCTTTTTTTAGCAGTGTATTCTGTGAGAGCTGTCAGAAGTGTTTTCATTGCTGTCAACTGATATTGAGCGACTCACGACAGGTTCGGGAAATCAGAAGTGTACATATGCCGGCTCCGCACGAAGGTGTGCTCGCAGTGATTTCTGACATCTGTGTGTCGTGATTTATTACCGAGCAGTGACTGCTGTTTCACGTTCTTGTTTTGGAAAAAAAATGAAATTAATACGGCATGTACATTTCAAAAAGAAAACACGAGAAAATAAGGCCAACTATAACGTACATCAGTATCTCTCTATCTCTCTCTCTCTCTCTCTCTCTCTCTCAGAGAAAAACAGATGGCAATGAAATTCCCTGAAGTTGCCTCTTCATTTAAAGTGCTCGCGTGCTCGAACACACACAGTTGTGATATTTATCCTCCTTTTCAAGTGAAGTTGCTCTTCTGATAGTCTTACATACAGTATAAACACCCTCGTCCAGACATGTCCAATTGATCAGGGTTAAGCGTGATGAATTTACTTCATAAGGCAGAAATATAAAGCAGAAAACTCACTGATGCTGTTTCTGTGTGTGTGTGTGTGTGTGTGTGTGTGTGTGTGTGTGTGTGTGTGTGTGTGTGTGCGTGTGTGTGTGTGTGTGTGTTTGTAGGTTATCCAAACATTGTGGCAACATATGGTCGTGGATACACAGGATTTTCTCCAAGCTACAGCTATCAGTTTCCAGGTGAGTCTGTCTATCTATCTATCTATCTTTCTATCTATCTGTCTGTCTATCTATCTATCTATCTATCTATCTATCTATCTATCTATCTATCTATCTATCTATCTATCTATCTATCTATCTATCTATCTATCCATCCATCCATCCATCCATCCATCCATCCATCCATCCATCCATCCATCCATCCATCCATCCATCCATCCATCCATCCATCCATCCATCCATCCATCCATCCATCCATCCATCCATCCATCCATCCATCCATCCATCCATCCATCCATCCATCCATCCATCCATCCATCCATCCATCCATCCATCCATCCATCCATCCATCCATCCATCCATCCATCCATCCATCCATCCATCCATCCATCCATCCATCCATCCATCCATCCATCCATCCATCCATCCATCCATCCATCCATCCATCCATCCATCCATCCATCCATCCATCCATCCATCCATCCATCCATCCATCCATCCATCCTTCCATCCATCCATCCATCCATCCATCCATCCATCCATCCATCCATCCATCCATCCTTCCATCCATCCATCCATCCATCCATCCATCCTTCCATCCATCCATCCATCCATCCATCCATCCATTAATCTGTTTATCCATCCATCCATCCATCCATCCATCCATCCATCCATCCATCCATCCGTCCATCCATCCATTAATCTATCTATCTATCTATCTGTCTGTCTATCTATAATGTAATCTATCAGTCTTGTTACTGTAATTAAGCATAATTTTGGGAGTTTGTTACTTGCGCACATGTGTGAAGTGTGTGTATGACAATGTAAAAGCTGTGTGTGTGTGTGTGTGTGTGTGTGTGTGTGGGCGTGAAGGTGAGCACATTGCTCTGCAGCTGGTGGCAGATATTAGTGTTGATATGAACGTTCTGTGGATGGCCACCTGTCTGCTGAGATCACGAGCAGAGCTAATGGGTTTTTCTTCTGATGGATGTTTTGATGGACGCTTCATAATGTAGAGCACATGTGTAGTTATTAGGAATAGGATAAGCTAATTTTTAAAACTTCATTTTTGTATTTTTCATTAATGAGGGCATCACAGAAAGAGATGTGTGTGTAGAGGGTTTTATGAGCCACATATTGTTTTCTTTCTCACAGAGCCTTGTATTTATATTCAGAATAGTTATAAATTATATTTGACTGGGTTGACTCATCCTGATGCATAAAAGGAAACACGTACACACAAGCTGACATTCTCATTCACACAAACACACACACATTCACTCGCACAGAAGTGTGCTCTGATCTGTGGTGAGCCTCAAACTCTTGCGCAGTTACTCATCTTTATGTGACGGCACCTGACATCGAAATACCATAAAATCACACTACACCAACATCTGTCTCTTTCTCTGTTTTTTTTTAGTACTAAAACTAGAAATGAACCCTGAAACAGGACAGCAGTGACACACACACACAGGGGTGTTTTCACTCCTATAGATTTGTTATAATGTCTTATTTTCTTCTTGGTCTGGTTCGCTTTCACAAGGCAACCTTTCATAGCCTACCAAAATGCTCTCGGAAGTCACATGCAAGTACAACTATCCTCTTATTGGTCAGTGTTTCCTCTGCGTCATCCATCAAGATGATTGACAAGTTCGTTCCATGAGCTTATTATGGCTCTATTTGTAACACACAAAGACTTTACGAATGTAGCCGTCATTTCCGTTGTTAAATTCTACACTACATTAGTATTAAAACTGCAGCAGATTCAAACGCGCTCTCTGGATCTCCCAGCGCTGTCTAGAGGTTAACAGTGTCGAGACACACACACACACACACACACACACTGTACGAATGTTATGATGCAGCGAGAGCAGGAATCAAGGCTTCATTGGGATGACATTCTCGCACAGAGAAGTTCAATTACACAACAATTTAAGATGAAGAGGTGGCTTTTGGTTTTCAACTGTGATAATTAATGTGCTCACTACTTGTAGGCAAGACCGCCTAAACCAAGACAAGACACTGCCAAGACCAGAGGGTATCGAGACCAAGACAGACTGAGACCAAGACCGAGACCAAGACCCAGACTCAGACCAAGATCCAGACCGAGGCCACGCCGAGACCGAGACCACGGCCGAGGCCAAGACCCAGACCGAGACCAAGACCGAGACCAAGACTCAGACCGAGACCAAGACTCAGACCGAGACAGAGACCACGACCGAGGCCAAGACCCAGACTGAGACCAAGACTCAGACCGAGACCAAGACCCAGACCCAGATCAAGACTGAGACTTAGACCCAGACCGAGATTACAGCCAAGACCGAGACCACGGCCGAGGCCAAGACCCAGACCAATACCACGGCCGAGGCCAAGACCCAGACCGAGACCAAGACCGAGACCAAGACTCAGACCGAGACGGAGACCATGACTGAGGCCAAGACCCAGACTGAGACCAAGACTCCGACCGAGGCCAAGACCCAGACCGAGACCAAGACTCCGACCGAGACCAAGACTCAGACCGAGACCAAGACCCAGACCCAGATCAAGACTGAGACTTAGACCCAGACCGAGATTACAGCCAAGACCCAGACCGAGACCAAGACCCAGACCGAGACCACGCCGAGACCAAGACTGAGACCGAGACCGAGACCAAGACTCAGACCCAGACCCAGATCAAGACTGAGACTTAGACCCAGACCAAGACCCAGACCCAGACCGAGATCAAGACCCAGACCAAGACCCAGACTGAGACTGAGACCGAGTCCAAGACCCAGACCAAGATCAAGACCTTCACATGACCTTGCCAGGTCATGTTTGTAAATGAGAAGTGGTTCTCAAACAGTTTACCTGGATAAATAAAGGTTAAAAAAAAAGACCCAGACCGAGACCGTTAAGTGCAGGATCCGAAAGTTGGTCTTTTTGTTGATGATCTCACACACACACACACACACACACACACACACAAGCGACTGCCTTGTTCACATATCCCTAAATGAACTGAACCGAACTGATCCGAAACAAACGCTCCGGTGTGAAAGCACCCTCAAAGTCAGTCATTCTCTCTCACACAAGTCAATCAGAGATCATGACAAACCCGGTGATCTCCCCGTCTCTGCTGTCATTATGGAAATCAACCATCTGTGAGAAGACTTTTGGAGAGCCGTTGTGCCCTTATTCCTTTTTTAATGCTCAATCTCAACTGTGCCGTGTTTCTCGCACACCCACACTTGCAGATGTAACACGCTATTTTAGTTAGAAATAGAAGAAATATGGGCCTTTGTCTAGTTATTGTAGTAATTTACCATATATTTAATAGGGCTGTCAAACGATTAATCGCATCCAAAATAAAAGTTTGTGTTTACATAATATATGTGGGTGCACTGTGTATAATTATTTCATATATATAAATACACACACATGCTTGTATATATTTAAGAAATATTTTCATGTATATACTGCATATAGATTTATATATAATTTATATTATATGTATTAATATTTTTTTCTTAAATATACATGCATTTGTGTGTATTTATATATATATATATATATATATATGAAGAGTTCAGATGCAAAAGCCTCTAAGTGCCATTTGAAATTTTCTTCTAAAATGATCATTTTTATCAAGCTTGTATATTTAAGTTCAGTAATTTCACTTAAATGGCAATGAGGATTACCTATTAATTGTCATTTAAGTGAAATTACTGAACTTAAATATACAAGCTTGATAAAAATGGTCATTTTAGAAGAAAATTTCAAATGGCATTTAGAGGCTTTTGCATCTGAACTCTTCATATATACAAAAATAATTATACACAGTACACACACATATATTATGTTTATTTTAGATGCGATTAATCGCAATTAATCGTTTGACAGCCCTAATATTAAATCATTAAATATTTCGATACACCACATCTTGAGTTTGTAGGTGACTCTTTTTCAGGGCTTGTTCAAAGAACCCACAAATCTTAGCAGTGTTAGCAGTAAGTGTCTTCTGGTTATTTGCGAGCTGTCTTGAGTTTCTTTAAATGCCTAAAGATGTTTCTTAAGTGTTTGGTGAAGGCCATTAAAATGCATAACAAATTAGAAGTGTTTACTTGGGTAATAATGAGGTGGCCTTGCTAATTAATACTAAGTGCTTCTAGCTAACGTGTCAGACTGCTTGTTAAGAGAGTGCTAATGCCCTGAGCTCCTCCAGTTCTCAGTGGATCACCGCTGACACCTGTCATCAGTGAATTTGTGACATTTCTCACGGAAAGTAGACTTAGCTGTACTTGACACACAATCGTCACCTAAGGTCGGCCGAACCGATCATCCTGGAAACTCTTCCATTAGAAACAGGCCAAGCGCTTCGGCTCTTTTGTGGCTGGGCTGAGAATGATTTATTTTCCACAACAAAATCCGACTTGCTTGGTCGCGTTCTGGCACGAGGGCCCGATCTGTCGAAGAACACGGAGATGTGGTTTTGTTTTATGATTAGATGAGCGGGACATCTGCTTTAGATACTTCTCTCCATTACACACACACTTACACACGTGATTCACGGCCCATATGTGTCCAAAACCAAACTAATGTTCGGTGAGATGATGTCGTACTCTTGTTGGAGTTGCGCGGTCACGTAAAATCATCTCTCGTCAAGCATGCACCTGGCGGGCGTTTGTGGGTTTCGTGACGTCCAGGGAACTTTCTGGAGATTTCTACTCCCCCCTTCATCGTTAAGTTTAATGGAGCATGAAAGGGCTAAAAAAAGATTGAGCCCTTTAATCTGCCTGGCAAAATGACTTTTTGTCCCCTAATCAAAGTCAGAAGACTCTCATGATGAAGATCCAGCGTAGTTTCATTTTGGGCGAAATCTTTCACGTATGAAAAGTAATCTCGGTTTTGAAAACCCATTTATAATGACTGTCTTGTATATGTTTCTACAGTTGTGTAGGCAGCAAAGAAATGTTTGTATGTATGCGTGATGTGTTCTTCAGATAGACGCCACCTGTGCCAGAAGCTGCCAAGATTCCACCTTTGATATCGCATGAAAAGCTTTCGCCAAACTACAAACGATGCATGCGTCATTTTTCTTCCGATGGACAGCAACAACAGGTCACCGGCGGCACAGATGAAACGAGAGCCGTCCCCGGCTCTTATTATGGCATCTTTCATTGTTTTTATTTTCCTTTCAAAGTGGGCAATGAAGAAAAGATGAAGGCACAGATTTTGTCATTTCACAGCTCTGTGTCGCTTGATCGGACACAAGCCGTGTGTGTGTGGGCTCACATCAGATTTATTTATAGCCTGATTTCAGGACGTGTGGCTAGTGTTTAATTTTAGTTTCCGTCTAGTCAAGCTGTCATTTTAATAAACGCGACTAAACCTAATAAAAATTAGTCTAGTTTTAGTCGACGAAAGACATAGTCTAGTTTTAGTCAATGAAAATTTTATTGTAGTCTATTTTTAGTAATGCAATTCTTTTTAACCCAGTCAATATAGTATAAGTACCTACAGTAGTAGTATAGACGAAACCAACATTATAATAATATTTAATATAATCTAGATATGGAATAAATAACATTCAATACAAAATGAACATGTCTCGTATATTGAAATATTTTACATTTTTATTAAAAAACGACATGGAAGCCTCCGTGAACCTACACGTCCCATGTACTTAAAGATAATAAATTCTTCATTTACGAGGATAAGTCAGATAATTTGCAGAGGTATTTGGACACCATTGAGGACATATTTATGAATAAAAATATTGATTTCAGATAATAAAATACCTAAAAATCTACACAGAGTCCCTTTAACATAACAAATAGCAAAAACCAAAACCAAAAAACAAATACACACAAAAAAAATAAAGATAAAGATAAAACACAAATAAAGTTTTAAGTGATAAAATATTTGCTTTGCTGTGCATTAGAACCACACCTGGCATTTAGTCATATTACAAAATAATTTATCGAAGCATCACGTGAGCAAGCAGCTAGGCTCCTGATTGGTTAACGCGGCGCGAATTGACGGCAAAGTTACGATTTTTCAACTTGGGCGGCAGGTGCGAATTCACGTCAAACGCGTGATAAATAATTTATCTAACTAAATTATTCGCGCTTAACGCGCCACACGCTCAATTCGCACGAATTTGACGACACGAAACCAAATTTTTTTATTCGTCAACAATATTAAATTATACATTTAATTATAGTCATCGTCACATGACCAGCATTTCTCGTCTCGTTTTCATCACGAGATAAAGCTTCGTTGGTAACGATATTTAGTCATAATTTTCGTTGACGCTGAAAGCAACACTGCGTTTCCTAGTCTGATCAAAAGAAATCTTTCTCTCTGTGTACCATCCATTAAAATTAGGCCACAGCTTAATTGTAATAGATAAATTAGTGAATTTTTGTTTTTGATTTTTGAACCCGTCATCAATGGCCCTGTCAGAAAACTTCAGCATCGAAAACAGGATTTATTTTATTTTCCCAAATCTTATGTCCATGTGAACTACACAGCCTGCTTTTACACTTCTAAAACTGGGCATTAGAATAGATGTCATGGTTATGTGTAAATGATAAATGCAGTTGTACGTAATAATACATAATTAACACGAAAATAAAAAATGTATAGGTTTCAATGACATTCGGTTCTATTTATGTAATTTTGAATTTGAATTTGAAATCTTTATTTCGAACATAAAAAGAAAGTATATAAAATAAAACAATGTTTAAATAAAATCATAAAGCGATCGTATTATTTAACGCGCTATTATTATGTTCGAGATATCAACCACGTGTCGATAATGTTTGTATAAAACTGGTAAAATGTACGCCTATGTCATAAAAAAAACATAAAGATACTTAAATATTCTCTTCTCAGCCGTGATCAAAATCCCGTCCGTTTTCTGATTGGCATTTCGCAAGGATTCCTGGGTAGTTAAAGTGCGTGGAGCCTGCACCGCTTCAAGGGTACACAGGGGGCGCTGCTGAGCACACTTCAGAGCGTTAAAATGCTAAAGGGACTCGGCGAGCATGCACAATTTAAGTCCACAAGACCGAAAGTCCGCATGAAGTGCGTCAGGGCCAATGTGCCTCAGACAGGAAGTGGAATTTTGAATCCTGTAAAAGTCCCTCTTTCATCACAGAGCCAAGAAGATTCAGTGTCGTAGACCCTTTCTACACTCCCTCGGGGTTGGTGTGTGCGTTTTTACGGTGCCCGTGGGGTTCTGACAGAAGCAGGGAGAGCACTGTGTCCTTGTGCCCTCTCAGCAGGGCTTTTCTCTCCCATCAGCCCATTCACTTGAGCAGATTCAAATAACGCTATAAAACTGAATGCTAAATGTTGGCGTTATCTCGTCTGTAATGAAAAGCCCATGAAATTGATTTAATGCTGCAGCGCCTCTCTCCAGCAGCCTCTCACGACGGAAACACAAAACAATGAGCCTCCAAGATCTAATAATTAACCCACCTAATCCGCCAAAGTTAATCTCTCGCTAGAACTTTGTTCCAGTGCTAACTTTGGCACAGGGAGGGAGAGAGAGGCCACTGGGGGACCGAAGATGTTGTGCAGCGCGGATGACACTTCGCTGAAGGACACAACAGCGAGCAGCGCTAAAGAGAAGCAGGGACGCGTGACCTTCATTAGCATTAGCGTTAGCATACTGATTTGTGTTTTGTGAAGAGATTAACGAGCTGAGGAGAGAAACAGGAAATGACATGCGTAACTCAAACCAGAGACACCACAGAGGTTTAATCTGGACCTGTTTATTTGTACTTTTCTTTTTTTTCTTAATCTATTATACTCGTTGGTATGTTTCTTTTACATTAGGATTTCTTTTACGTTTAGTGGCCATATTGATATTTTTCTCTATTTTAATTATTTTATATACACTGCTCAAAAAAATAAAGGGAACACTAAAATAACACATCATAGATCTGAATGAATGAAATAATCTTATTAAATACTTTTTTCTTGTTTTTACTTTTTAAGTGTTCCCTTTATTTTTTTGAGCAGTATATTTTAGTTGTATAGTTGTTATTCTTCATTCATCTTTCCTTTTTTATTCAGTAGCCATGTGACCATAAAAGTCTTAATTTTTTCATTCTCCTTAAACTAACCAAATGGCAAATTTATTTCATTTTTATATTTAGTTTATTTGAGTGGCTGAATGGCACTGAATGTTTTAAAAACATGGGTTCTTTCTATCTATGTTGTATGTAAAATGATGCACAATGCTTTTGACAGTCGCGGCAAATTCAGATCAGGTGCCTCATTTATAAACGTTTCGTACGCACAAAAGAAGGCGTACGCCACTCTCTACGCAATAATTGGTATATAGTTCATTTTTTAAAAAAAATTGCTGATAATTTACTCACCCCCATGTCATCCAAGATGTCCACGTCTTTCTTTCTTCAGTGGAAAAGAAATTAAGGTTTTTGATGAAAACAGTCCAGGATTTTCTCCATATAATGGACTTCAATGGGGTCCAAACGGTTCAAGGTCCAAAAGACAGTTTCAGTGCAACTTCAAAGGACTTTAAACAACATCAGACGATGAATAAGGGTCTTATCAACCGAAACGATCGGCCATTTAAAAAATAAAAAACAAATATAAGTTTTATAAGCTCAAATGCTCGCGTTGCTCTGTTCTGTGATGCGCGTTCGTGACTCTCCTGTTCGAACTCGTTTATCAAATTGAACAAATCTTTTTTCGAGTCATGACTCGAAGGGTCCTAGACAAGACCCTTATTCATCGTCTGGAATCATTTAAAGCCGTTTGAACAGTTTGCAGTTTGCATTGAAACTCTCATTTGGACCTTGAATCGTTTGGACCCCATTGAAGTCCATTATATGGAGAAAATCCTGGAATGTTTTCATCAAAAACCTAAATTTCTTTTCCACTGAAGAAAGAAAGACGTGGACATTTTGGATGACATGGGGGTGAGTAAATTATCAGCAAAAGTTTTTTAAAAAGTGAACTACTCCTTAAGGGGAAAACTGCGTAGGATGTGCGTGTGCACCGTTTTATAGATCCGAATATTTCTGTACGTACGCACATCCTATGCTTAATCCGTACGCCACTTCTGACGCAAATCCTTCGCAAAGTTTTATAAATGAGGCTTCTGGTGTGTAAATGAAATCTCTTTATGCGTTATCACTTGCTTTGCAGTGTAATATAAGAACAGTCCCTCTAGACTCGAGTAACCAGAAGGTGATAAATAATGGATCACGAATTATTGGGTTGCCAATCTCAAATCTTTACCTATTACGCTACTCCACCTTCATAGTTTTGCGTTGCAGTCTGGTGTAATGACACGCTGTAGAAGGGCTTTTGACCCCCGGCAAGTTTTTACTGCTCTGATTAGCAGCTGTCAGACACAGATAGTGCCAGGACTATAATTACGTTTGTTATGAAATAATAGAGCTGTAGATACTCTGGCCTGTTGGTCTTATTTAGTTGGCTTCAGCAATGATGATGATTATGTTTGATTACTTTGTTTGAACACTGAACTCACGACTGTCATTAAATATGTAGATTCCTCAGCAGTCTTGGCTTACCACAAACAAATTGCTTGCTGTGAATCACATTGTCATTTAATAGAATTTGCCTACTTGTTCAGTATTAAAGGACAACTCCGGCGCAAAATGAACCTTTAGTCGGTACCTAGTCGACCGTTCTCTGTTATTTGTTTTTTGATTAGTTTTATCTCTAAAAACTGTTTAGCGTATAACACTAGTATATATGGCATAGAGTAATGAAAAATAAAAATGGCCACTAACAAGGCTCAAAATAGCCCCGCACTAACACAGTAACATAATAAGGGTCCCTACATGCAAACCAAAGCATTGAGAACGTTGTAAGTGTACAGAGAGTTTAATAAGAAGATCTTTTATAAAGACAGTCCACTTCGTGTATACAGACAGGATCGATAAGTCGATATTTTATAAGTCTTTATAAAATATCTTCTTATTAAAGTTCCCAATGCTTCGGTTTGTATGTAGGGACCCTCATTATCAGGGACGTGCACAGACATTTTGAGGGGCTCAAGTGGAAAAAAGGGCACCAAATTTATTTATTTATTTTTTTTTACTTTTTTAAACAAAGTATATATACTTTTATACTTATACTATAACTCTGACTTTTAAAAAAAATATATTAAAAAAGTTAATTTTATCTTCCTCAAACTCACACAATTGTTTCATTTTCAAAAGATTTCTACAAAATAATCAGTTCACACAGAAACCAGGCCTATTCATAGGTTTATAGAGCAGCAAAAGAATCCATGCCATAATGTGCATGTTTTCTATGCTACTAGTTTCAATCAACTATATATTACACACCTATTGGTGACAAGGACTTAGTTTCACATTTGAGGGAGGACTGTATCAAATAAACCTTCAAAATACACATTTAGATGGAGTTTGTTTTAAACCTACTATCCTCCATCTGTTTGCATCTTTAGATTTCTTCTAAATTCACCAATTTAGATATTTAAATTTCAGGAGGAAAGACTCTTTATGTACTGTATGTAAGCCATTAACTTCAATAATACGAATTTTAGGTCATAAAAAGTCGTTCGGATTTTCCATACAAGGTCATAAGTTACAGTTAGCCACGTCTTAAATTTTATGCTCATTATAATTTTTCTTGATAAAATGAAATCAAGTTCGAGTCAATATCGTCATACTCTATATCAAAATCGAGTTCGAATGTTCGATAATGTTTATGTGCCAAAAGTGCCTGCTCATTATGTTACTGTGTTAGTGGTATAAACTATTTTTATTTTTCATTACTTTATGCCCTATATACTAGTGTTATACACTAAACAGTTTTTACAGATAAAACTCTTTACATTCGATTATCATGAAATGTTATTAGACCACAGGTTCGTTTTGCGAGTTAAAAATCAGGTGGCTTTCTTCATATTTTTAACTCGTACGGACACACACGCTTGGGTCTCACACAGTCATTATCACCTACCATTATGAACCTTAAAGAGGACCACATGCGTCTCAGTGAGATAATTGGCTCAATTCATCCTCCAATTCGCTCACACTCACAAATGATCACACTGATGGATTGAGCACTGATGCGTCTCCGTCAACTCGGCCAGCACGCGAGGGTGGACGGGCGCTGTCGCCGTGTGTTAAATCATACGCTTTCCGTATCCTCTAGTGGCGTTCAGGCAAACAAGTGCGTTTGTCCTCCCAGCGGTGGAACCGTTTTTATAAAGGCCCATAATTCTGTGCTGCTCGAGTGTTATTGTGAAAGATTCTGAAGTAAGTGCAAATAAACTTTAATATATTACCTTTGTCCCAAGGAATAGCTGACGGCCGTTCTATGAGCAGCGTGTTCCTGTCGTTAAACTGGCTGTAGATCAGTCCACTCTAAACCATTATATTTGAGTTCTTTTGATTTACGTGTAATTATTTGAACGATGATGTAGCATCTTCCCTTGTGTGTGTGTGTGTGTGTGTGTTGCATTGGTGTGAATGAAACTCTGCTGCATTCATGTGAGTAATCGTCTTCTCTCCGCAGGTTTCCCAGCGACGACGTACGGACCCGTGGCAGCGGCGGCGGTGGCGGCGGCACGAGGCCCAGGTAGGACGACCCCGGGAAGAAGCAGCTACATGAACGCAGGGCCAGGTAAACACTCTTTACCCCCTGTGTTCTGAGTGGCTACTGCTTCCCCAGCCGAAAAACACACTTGTGTCCTGTCTATCTCATCACGTGCCCTAATCCTGACTTACTCCATCCAAAGACTAAAATCTCTGCTCCGTAGGAGTGATGTGAATAAGTTTGGACCCCCATGCTAAAGTTGCCTAAAAAGAGGAATAAAAAATCATCTTTTGGATATTGATCTTAATGCCTTAATTAGAAAAATGAGGAAAACTCCAACCTTTAAGGACACCAATTTTCTTTGTGAATGAATAATGTATCATAAATAAATAAATGTTTTTCCTTAAAATACAGGGTGCATAGAGTAAGTCAGGACACCCCTATATGTTAAATTCCCATAGAGTCAGGCAGATTTTTATTTTTAAAAGCCAGTTATTTCATGGATCCAGGATAATATGCATCCTGATAATTAAAATATCCCCACATCATCACACACCTTCCACCACACCTAGAGATCGGCATGGGGTACTTTCCATAAGATCATCTTTCAATGCAAATCAAACCAGCTATTAGGCTAACTGAAGTAAAACATGCCAATCTCTAGATGTGGTGAATGGTGTGTGATGATGTGGGGATATTTTAATCCCAAAGGCCAAGGGAACTTTATCAGGATGCATATTATCCTGGATCCATGAAATAACTGGCTTTTAAAAATAAAAATCTGCCTGACTCTATGGGAATTTAACATAGGGGTGTCCTGACTTACTGTATGCACCCTGTATTTTAAGGAAAAACATGTATTTATTTATGACACATTATTCATTCACAAAGAAAATTGGTGTCCTTAAAGGTTGGAGTTTTCCTCATTTTTCTAATTAAGGCATTAAGATCAACATCCAAAAGATGATTTTTTATTCCCCTTTTTAGGCAACTTTAGCATGGGTGTCCAAACTTATTCACATCACTGTATGAATCGATTCGTATCGATCCATCAATTATACACCCAAAGCATCGATGCGTCTGCAAGAGTATCGATTACGTGTTTATTTTGCCGCCTGTATATTGTCAGCATCTGCGAACAACATATTCCTAAGCTGCGGGTGGCGCTAACCTCATTATTGTCTTCACCGCTTCACTTACGTTTAACAGACTATCTATGTACACACACATTGTTGATGTTGAGTCTGGCTTTCACGAGGATGGAACAGATTGAGAGTGAAATGTTACACACTCGAACTCGTTCATCAAAAATGAACAAGTCATTTGGTTCATTTAACAAAACGAACGAATTGACTCTGAAAAAGATTCATTCATTTTGATAAACGAGTTCAAACAGGAGAACAGAGCAAGGCGAGCATTTGAGCTTATAAAACTTAAACTTTATTATTTATTTATTAAATGAGCGATCGTTTCGCTTGATAAGACCCTTATTCATCGTCTGGTGTCGTTTAAAGTAGGGCTGTCAAACGATTAATCGCGATTAATCGCATCCAAAATAAAAGTTTGTGTTTACATAATATATGTGTGTGTACTGTGTATAATTATTTTGTATATATGAAGAGTTCAGATGCAAAAGCCTCTAAATGCCATTTGAAATGTTCTTCTTTAATGATGATTTTTATCAAACTTGTATATTTAAGTTCAGTAATTTCACTTACTGAACTTAAATATACAAGTTTGATAAAAATCATCATTAAAGAAGAAAATTTCAAATGGCATTTAGAGGCTTTTGCATCTGAACTCTTCATTTATATAAATACACACACATGCATGTATATTTAAGAAAAAAATATTTATATATAAAATATTGATATTTATATATAATATAAATTATATATAAATATATACACAGGATATACATGAATTTTTTTCTTAAATATTTACAAGCATATTTAAAATAATTATACACAGTGCACCCACATATATTATGTCAACACAAACTTTTATTTTGGTTGTGATTAATCGTTTGACAGCCCTTGTTTAAAGCCCTTTGAATAGTTTGCAGTTTGCACTGAAACTCTCTTTTGGACTTTTTATTGTTTGGTTCCCAATGAAGTCCATTATATGGAGAACAATGCTGGAATGAACTAGATACCACAGCTTAGTCTTAACATCTCAGATTTGTATACTCGATAACACACTTTAGTTCTGCTTTCAGTTGGAGTTTATAGGCCTAGTAAAACTGCACTTAAGAGGAAATTGTCTTGGAGAATTGCTTTCACGAACGCACTCAAATTCTGCAGTGTTTCACGAGAGAGTGTTTCAGAGATTCAGGTTTGGACCTGACAGACCGCAGGGCACACAGCTTTCTGGAGGCCCATTTCCCCGGAGTGTGTCCTCGTCCTTTCCTGCTTTGCTGAGACATCTCCCCGTGGATCTCTCAGTCCCTTTCACAGTGGTCTCGGTGGAGGATCATGGGATGCTTGTTGTTGCTTTCCTAATCATTAAGGCAGTGTGTCTTTCTCTGTTTTTGGTTCACCTCATCATGTGCAGCTTTCATCCCCTGTCTTGACCCGAGTGAGATGGAGACAGATCAGTGGAAAGTGATGAGTTTGCGCTGCAGATGGAGTGCAGTGGAGGCAGTTTCCTGTGCCCTGGTGTATTGTGGGAGTTTGCAGTGTTGAGAATAAGCAGTACTGAGGCCAGCGGTTGCTGCATTTAACCTCTGTGTCCTACCGAATCTGCTGGTGTCTTGCTGGTACTGGGTTGAGGTCCATTCGTTATTATTAATGTATTGAAGCGAGTTTGTATTTGAGGGAGCAGATGAGATGTTGTTTTACGTTCTGCTCTGCTGCAGTGGGCCGTCTGCCCGGGCATGAAGACGCTCCTGTTTGGCAAAACACCTCACATTATCCAAGATCATTATCCATTTCATCCCAACGAGCTCTGTGAGCCTTGAAAAGCATCTCTGTGCGGGTTTGGCTCCTGTGTATGAGGTGAGATTACACACAGGCCTGCATTAGCTCCTGCTGGACTGAATGTGATTTAAATCCCCATAGAAAATTGGGGAGGATGCTGTTTTTTCTTTGTTTTTTCACATTAAATCTGTCCGTTTGGTTCAGAATTGGGTTTGTGTGGTTGATATGGTTTTTTAGTTTAGTTTGCATTTTGTTAGTATGTCCATGGCACACACACACTTCGCAGTTGTTGTTACCTTGCTACAGTGGTACAAAAAGTAGTAGTACCAGATCCTTCTGCTCTTTGCTGTCTCTAATAGAGAAAAGTAGACATTTACAGTGATGTGAATAAGTTTGGACACCCATGCTAAAGTTGCCTCTTAAAAAGAGGAATAAAATCTTAATGCCTTAATTAAAAAAATTAGGAAAAATCAAACCTTTTAAGGACACCAATTTTCTTTGTGAATGAATAATGTATCATAAATAAATAAATGTTCTTCCTTAAAATACAGGGTGCATAAGTCACGGCACCCCTATGTTAAATTCCCATAGAGTCAGGCAGATTTTTATTTTTAAAAGCCAGTTATTTCATGGATCATTTATTTATGATACATTATTCATTCACAAAGAAAATTGGTGTCCTTAAAGGTTGGAGTTTTCCTAATTTTTCTAAATAAGGCATTAAGATCAATATCCAAAAGATGATTTTTTATTCCTCTTTTTAGGCAACTTTAGCATGGGTGTGCAAACTTATTCACATCACTGTATTTTATGTCTATTATTGAATTCATTAAAAATTATATTTATATTTATTGTTAAAAATTTATAGTATTAATTTGTAAACATGTTAACACATTTTTTACTAGTGCTGGGCAACCATTAATCACGATTCATCCAAAATAAAAGTTTGTGTTTATATAATACATGTGTGTGTGCTGCGTATAATTATTCTGTATATAAAAATACACACACATGCTTTTATATATTTTAGAATTTTTTTTAAATTTATATATAAAATATTAATATGAATGATGTATAAATATACATACAATATAAACATATATGTGTGTGTATTATATATAGAAAACAATCATACGCAGTACACACACATGTATTATGTAAACACAAACTTTTATTTTGTTTGCGATTAATCGCCCGGCACTAATTTTTACACAATGTAATATTTATTTAAATGCATTGTATATTATATTTATTTTATCTGTATAATTTAATATTTATTTTAAAATACATTTAAAATAAATTTAGTATTTTTATCTGTAAAATGAAATATTTCTTTTTAAAATGATTTAACATAAACGTAAGGTTGCTTTAGGATGCTCACAAAAAACTCATTAAAACTTAGACTTTAGAACCTGTCACCAAAAAAAAAAAGGTGCATGATGGGTGTCTTCCTGCTGTGTTCATCTACAAATCATAACTCTCAGTGTCAAAAGCTTTGTAACTGATCCGTCACTAATTTAGATATAACGTCCTGAATTTCTGAGGTTACTTTGTCATTCAACCAGAGAAAAGCACGAATAGAGACCTGAGAGTATGCCAGAAAATGGCTGAATAAATCATGTGTTAAAATTCATTAGCAAAGCCTTTCTGAGCACCAAAATGACAAGACATTAAATATGTATTATTTATTAAATGTCGGCACTTACGGAAAAGGGGGTCTAGTGATGTTAATTAGCCAGCCGTTCGGTCAAAAAGGACTGTTTTGAATGGAAAGTGAAAGCTAAATCCAGGCACGGGTTTTTTTTTTCCTCTTTCTAAATTGACTTAGGTGGAAATAAAGAGGCTAATTACAGCTGCTCTGAAATTCAAAGCTAATTTGGGGGCCAATATGACAGACTAACTGACATCCGCCATCAAGTTGCTTGTTCCAATGGCCACCAGGGATTTGAGTGTGTGTGTGTGTGTGGATAATCACACACTTGTTCACTGATGCACTCTTAACCAGCTCAGCCATGTAAGTGTCGGAGGACAGACACTAGCCTGTGTTTTACTGTGAATGTGATCGAAAGCTCTTAGACTGTTTGACGTGTGTGTGTTAGAGAGAGAGGCAGTTTGAGGTCACTTCTGTGATCTGGTAAAGTGGAAACGAGGAGAGCCGTTATCCACTCAGAGAGAGCCGCCCCACTGTTGGCTGAAAGGAAACAAGCGATGTCTTGAGTTATATCTCCGTAACAGGTCTTTCTGTTGTTCAGGAGAGAGCTGGTGAGAGTGAAAGTGAGGGGAGAGGGGTAATTATCGTCAGAAATGAGGCTCGGCGAACGATTCGCGCTGCTGGGCCCGCTGATCTGGTCGCCACGGCAACGCCGACCCACTCATTTGCTTTGCAGATGAGTAATTACATCCAATTAGACTACTGAGAGAGTGAAAAAAGAGAAACAAATGGAAGAAGGGGTCTTTTGTTTCACACTGATAGCTGGAATATTAATAATTGGGCTGAAGATGAGATGGACAGTGATACTGTAACTAGGAGCCGAGTCGAAGTCTTCAGCAGTTCACACCTGCTTCCAGACAAGTCATTTCACTCGGCGGCCATCTTTTTTTTTTTTTTTTTTTCAAATGGGGAAACTTCATATTCCCCAAAACTGTTTGCCAAGCCTAAATTGCGTATTTGAAATCACCAATGAATTCGCCTTTGGCTAAGCCACGCCCTAGAATGTAGATTGACCAATTACAGCGACCAAGAGCCAAGAACGGCACTTTTTCACAGCGCTCCATTGACTTTCAACACACGCGTCTCATATTTTTGGTCTCGGCAGGTTATTACCGTCGTAGTTTTATCAAAAATATGGTTAAACGTTGTGCCTTGGGTATTTTTAACACAGATACGCCTTTCCCAGAGAGGCTGGACGGGGGTGTCCGTTTTTTTCGCCCTTCCCAAAACCGCAAATCCTGACAAGTGTTGTCTTTGGATTAAACTGTATGAACGTCCTCAGTCAGCTAAACCCCTCAAAGATCAACAACAAGCACATCTTTTTTACTTCTAACCTTACTGTGTTAAGTTATACTAATTAGACCGTTTTATAATGTTAGGTTATGATTTCGGTTCTCACTTGATGCGCTAGCACACGCTGCTAATAAATACAACGTTATACTCGTGTAGTTGTAATAATAACGATTATAGAAGTGAATAGAGACCTACCCAGCTTTGCATGAACAGTGTTGCTCCCTGATATTGTTAGTCCCAGCCTCCGTCTCGATTTGGATATGCGGTGGTTGACTGTGATCGGTAACGTTATGCTTTTGCTTGAATATAGCCTTCGAACGCATATTGCAGCCCCTTTTGCCTACTTCTATCGGGCAATTTATTTGCTGCTTTATAAAAGTTTGATAACATTTCAGCAGAAAGAGCTGTCACAGCATAAGCCATGTTGATACCAAACCAGAGCCCAGACGAAGTTTAACGAAAGTAACAACAGTAACTAAGGGGGGCGGGGCTTATCCAAAGGTAAATTCTTACAACAACTGTCTCATTTTTTTTTCTTCTAAATGCTGGAATCATGAAAAAAAAAATCTTCAGGCTGGACCAAGCTAATGCTCATGCACAGTACTAAACACGCGTCTCAGAACACTCGCCGTTTCTAAAGGAACTTCTAACGGCTGCTGCAATCGAGTGCCGAAGTGATGACGTCACTTTGTAGGACAACCCAGAAGCTAGCGGCGCATGGGTTCCCTCGATCAAAAAGCAATGCATTTTCCCCATAGACTTTTGGAAAATCGCTAAAAATAAGATCTGTGTTGTGACCCTTACACGTTTTGTCTATCAAGATAATCTTTACAAGTTAATCCAACATTTATACACTTTTCAAGCCTATATAATTTAAAAAAAAACACAAGCAGACACAATAAAGTTAAAAAACAGCGGCTTTGTTCATCACAGACCTTATTTCAGGCACATTCAAAAAACCCATAGACTTCAGAGCGAGGGAAGCGGGCGTGCTAAAATGCTAACTCACTTCCGCGTTTTGGCGTAGCCTACAAAGTGACGTCGTAACTTCGGCACTCTATGGTGGCGATTGACACTTTTCTGTGGTGGTCTGTGGTGAACAGAGCCTCTAAATATTTTCACGTTTTGATCTATGACATAAAACACACAGTTATAACCTGCTTGTGTTTTATAAAATCTTTATATAGGCTTCAAAATGTATACATTTTAGATTAACTTGTAAAGATTATCTTGCTAGACAAAACGTGTAAGGGTCACAACTCTTTGTTAAACACAGATCTTATTTTTTGTGATTTTCTAAAAGTCTATGGGGAAAATGCATTGCTTTTCGACCGAGGGAACCCATGCGCCGCTAACTTCCGGGTTGTCCTACAAAGTGACGTCATCACTTCGGCACTCTATAAAGAAAATTTGTAATGGTATTGAAAGCGATTTTTGAATAACTGACTGCTTCATAAATTTTAAACGACTGGGAAATTTCATTTTGCAAAACCCATTATGGGATGTCAACTCCACAAGGGCCCTGTTTTCATGTACGAGTTAAACAAATCATGTTTGAAAACTGATTTGTTTTGAACTCTGCTTTCAAATTGTTAACTTGTATAAATAAAGACCCTAAAGACAGGGCTGTTTTCCATGGGTTATTTAATGTGTGGCGCATGCAGTGACTTTGGTATTCTCATTTACTCGTACGTCCTGCAGTCAAACCCAGAAACAGAGATCTGAATTATCAAAAGCTCTGGTGATGTGCCGGAAATTGTGTTATTGATGAAGCGCTACACCAGATGTCCGTTCAAATAAACCAGCGTTCCATCGGTGTTCATTAGCAAACCATTAATTCGCGCGCACATATTGTGGCGCATATCGCGGCGCGAGAGAACATGTGTTGTTGTAGAAAGATCAGAGGAGAGCTATTATTTCTACAACTTTGATGTCAGAGCAACTTTAACCCGATCCCTCTCCGTTTCTCACCTCTGCTTAAGTAAAAGCAAATCATTTGTGAGCTCTGAAAAGAAAATGAGCAGAAGAAGATAATCAGGCGACGGCTCACTCCCAGATGGCTGCTTCTGCTGTCTTGCCATCCGACTGAAGAGCTCTTTTCAGACTCATTTTATTCATATCCTTTTACACTGATGGCACTATCATTAGAGGCAATCTACCTGAACAATAAAGGTAATTTTCCCTGCCTTTATTAGATAAGACCTTCCTGACTGAGCGCCGCGTGCAGCTGAGGGCTAATTGTCCGTGTCAGCGTAAACAAAGCAGCTGTGCACATCCGTCGTGTGTGTGAATGTCGGCTTTGTGTACTGCCTCTCCCAGTATCCTGTAATCGGCAGAATTAGGCAGATGGAACAGGAAGTCGCCATTGTGTCGTCCTGGCAATGCGCGACTCTCGGAATGCGTGTGCGCGAGGGGGGATGTTGCGCGTTCGCTAACCTGCTCAGCCGCTTAACAAACGGAGGAGTCTGTGTTGTAGAGGTCGACTCGTGTTTGTTGTTAAAGATCTAATTAGAGAGTGCCGAAGAGGCAGCGGAAGCTCGTCTAATTAGCGGGGAGCAGAAAACCCACTTTAAAATCCAAGGACAACGGGCGATTAGAGCGCACGTCGAAAAAATGGATTACGAAGAGAAAGGGGGTCTCTTGCTGGGGTTTTGTTGTTGATGTTTTTTCGTAGTTGAGATCGAGCGTGAAAGTCGCTTTAGTTCTGAATAACAGTGCAGGGTGGGGAGAGAAAGACCCAGAATGCCTTGTGTTGACCTGGAACAGCCCCAGCGTGTCCCACACACAACTCCATAGGAAGCTCCACAGATTTCTGTAGGATTGGATGATGTTGAACACATCCCTGACCCTTTGTATGTTCGTATTAGGGGTGTGCATAAGACTGACATGACATATGTCTTGAATATGAGGCATGTTTATGACAACTGTCATTAACTCAAATGTCATATTTGCATTCAAAATGTCATTATTAAGATGGCTTTGTTTGACATAAACCAATACATCATAACCTGTCAGTGTCGTTGTCATGACAACTTGACATAAATGAAGTTAAACTGGCTTTGACATTGGCTGTCATGAGGCATTATAACTGTGTCATGAATATTTTTCGTGACTAACTGAATTTGTCATTAAAAAGTTATAATGGCTTCATGACCAACCAGCTGACAGTTTAATGTGATGTTAACCAGCTTTCTTAAGTTTAATCATTAATCTGCTATGTCATGTTTATGACAGGTTGTGTTGTGTTAGTAATGTCAAGTTGTCATGACAACGACACTGACAGGTTATGATGTATTGGTTTATGTCAAGGTGTCATAACAAAGACATCTCAAACAATGTCATATTTGCATTCAAAATGTCATAACTGAGCGAATGACACTTAATGACAGTCCTTCATATTCTAACACAGTCTCATCCCAAATCGTCATATAACTGACGTTTTGGGACGTCTTTTGACCATACGTCAATATCCGCCTTTTTAGGGCCCCCTTAAACGTCGGTAGATGGCGATCCCGGGCCGTCATACAACTGACGCTTTACCTTTAACGTCAGTTAGGTGACGGGTTAGGTTTAGGGTTAAGTTTAGGTCTGGGGTAGAGTTAGGATCCCATAACCTCATCTACCGACGTTTAAGGGGGCCCTAAAAAGGCGAATATTGACGTATGGTCAAAAGACGTCCCAAAACGTCAGTTATATGACGATTTGGGATGAGACCGGGTTGCATATTCATAACATATGTCATGTCATGATTATTATCATGTTAGTCTTATGCACACCCCTTCAGGTAAAGTGTTACCGAAAATTTTTATAATTTGCATACTCTCATTTCAAACCAGTATGGTAAAAGATAATTTTGAGAATATATTTGTTGTTGGGTCCCACTTTATATTAAGTGGCTCTAAGTACTATGCACTTACATCGAAAAATAAGTACAATGTACTTATTATGTTCAGGTTGTATTGTAAAAAAAAAAACTCTTGCTGATAATTTACTCGCCCCCATCTCATCCAAGATGTCCATGTCTTTCTTTCTTCAGTCGAAAAGAAATGAAGGTTTTTGATGGAAACATTCCAGCATTTTTCTCCATATAATGGACTTCAATGGGAACCAAACGGTTCAAGGTCCAAATGAGAGTTTCAGTGCAGTTGACTCTTTTTCCGAGTCAATTTGTTCGTTTCGTTCATTGAATGAACGACTCGGAAAAAGATTTGTTCATTTTGATGAACGAGTTAGAACGGGAGAGTCACGAACGTGCGTCACAGAACAGAGCAAGGCGAGCATTTGTTCTTATAAAATTCAAACTTTGTTATTTATTTATTAAATGAGCGATCATTTCACTTGATAAGACCCTTATTCATCGTCTGGTGTCGTTTAAAGCCCTTTGAAGCTGCACTGAAACTCTCATTTGGACCTTGAACCGTTTGGTTCCCAATGAACTCCATTATATGGAGAAAATCCTTGAATGTTTTCATCAAAAACCTTAATTTCTTTTCGACTGAAAGACAATCTTGGATGACATGGGGCTGAGTAAATTATCAGCAAAAGTTTTTTTTAAAGCGAACTACTCCTTTAAAAGTGTTTAAGCTTTCAATTCAACGGTTTGAGGAAAAAATGGGGTGGAAAAAAACAACACACAAGTCTGTCTGGGCTATATACGTGTTTTTGTACGAGTTCACTGAATTGTACATGTGAAGCTGGAGTTCATACAGAGATGTAATTGGGATCATTACAGCGGCTCATTTCTGTGATTCCTCAAGTCATGATTTCCAGAAAGCAGGCGGTGTTAGAGTTGGGCCATTCCTCAACACTCGAGTGTCATTTGACAGGCAGGCGTTTTGCCCACAAACCGCGGACGGCGCGGGAAAGTTGCGGAGCTGATGAAAGAGAAGCTACTTAGAGATTCAGATTACTTTTGGCAGCTGTTGAGGGCATAATCAGCTCTGTGATGTTCGGCACGACCCCGATGAAGAGCAAACATGCGGCAAGGGAGACGGAAGATGTAGAAGCCTGTGCGGTGGATCCTGGCTTTCTTTGATTGGATCGTCTTGCTCTTTCTAGAAGGACAATGAAGACATTTCATGCTCTCTGTATATCAAACCCCCCCAAATAAAAAATGTTTCAAAAAAATTATATCATAGGATTAAAGAGACCAGCTATAAATGTTCAAATAATGTCCTCTGAGGCATTAATAATCTGCCATCCTGATGGAAAAAATGTCTGTTAAGGTCTAACACAGCTTTTTTATGTTTATGGCCAATAAACATCAATGACAGTTTGTGGAACCGCCAGCGTTTTATTTCTCACTGTTATGAGTGTGTTCACTCATAGGTATCTTTGGTTTAGTGGGCATCATGCTGTGGTAACTACTAACAAATCGAGTGTATGTGGGCATCATTCAGCCTCATGTCGTCACCTGTCAGTCATTCATCTTTTTTTGTCTTATATAGTGTCGTGTGTATCAATGGTTGCATCTCATCTTCTCTTTGTATTTCCTAGGGTTCCCCGATTACGGCTTTTATTCTGGCCCCGGTGACCAGCGGGCCGCTCCCTGCTCCTTTGCCGACTACGCCACCTTGGGGCCGCATACGGGTCAGATGCTGCAAAGTGAGCACGTCACCTCCACCTGCAACTCACCCTCCCAGCACCACCCAAGCCCGGACCACTTCAAGAGCTCAGGTGTGCATGGCGGATTTTGTCATAGACATGTTCTCCTTCTAACAGCCAGTCATTACGATATATTTGGAAATACCCCTTAACCCTGTAACACTGTATTCTGGACAAATGTGGACAAAATAGTTTTGATTTATTTTTAAAAAATACTTTCCGGTACAAGACTTGGCTACTTTTCCTAAGTTTGCCTCCTGAACACACACAATTTTTTTTGACTCAATTCTACAATGTTAAAACTCCTTAATCTTGTATTTGGGTCAAAAATGGGCACCCATAAGTCAAGCAAAGTCACTTCATCTTTAGGTTTTAGCTCTAAGAACTTATTGGAATGATATTTTAATGTAGTTAAAAAATTTAAAAAAACATAAAAATAAGCATAATTTATGTAAGTATAAGTAAATAAATTCAAAAATACCCCCAAAATAAAAACAAAACACCATAAATGGATAGACAAAACTTTATCAAAGACAGTATGATGTAACATTTATAATAAATAAAAATTAGGATCACACCTGAGTCCTCTGTGCCCACATTTGTCCACAATTACAGGATTAAGGGCTATAAAGTGAATACGGTTTGAGGGCTACTATTACAAGAGTCATTATGTTAGTTTTTACATACAGAGACAACCCACTCATGAACTGCATGTTTTAGTGCAAAGAAATCAGTCCTACCTGTCTGAGATCACGCCTAACATAAAATACTTAGGCATTTTTAGGATAAAATGCTTTATCATATATTATTTATATATCTTAGATACCTTTTTTTCCTCCCCCCCCAAAAAAGTCACATTATATGATATTATCGCTCTTGTAAGCTTGCAGCAAGGATGACAAAATATGATGTTTTCAAAGAAACGGTATGTTTACTATATTTATGCACAAATAATAGCTTATAATATTGAAAATACAATAACAAACACATCAGTAGGTCATTTGTAATTTAAAAACGTAAGCCTACATAGGCTCTATTTGAAATGCAAAATATGAAAGAATAGCTATTACTAAATGACTGCTGTCTGGGGAGGTTATTTGTGAGGTTTATCAATGTGAGGCTTTATTTTTTACGTTTTTGGAGCTTTAGCAAGCGATTATTAACAGAATAAAGCATCTTTTGGTAAGAACGGTGTAGCTCTCTGTGTACGTCTATGACGAGTCAGCGATCCAAACCAGTGTAAAATAGTCCCAATGTAAACACTTATTATAGATGTACCATAGTGGTTCAGGATAAGACGGATGATGGATTCATGATGAACTCGCTCATTATGTACATTTTGAACAGAAAAAAAGTTAAGGACTTTTATTTAATGCTCATTGCTCAAAGCTTTTCAAAATATGACGCTCGCTGAGGCCCCCTTGTGTTGGGAACCGATGACGCACTGTACAACATCTGTGTGTAAAGTATAATACAGGGTTGACTCATTTCATTCTGTTCCTACATTGATTTTGAGATTCTCCACCCTCTGTGGACTGTATGATGCACGTTAAGCCTCATTGTTTTGGAGGAGCCAGTGAAGTCACGCGTTGTGTGACCCATCTGCGGTGCGGTCCTGATCAGTGCCAGGCCAGGTGTCGTGGATCTCTGAGATTCAGCTCCTTCTGTCCTACTTCTCTTTGCCTCATTTCATTTTGCAGCCAACAGGAAAATGTCTGTAGTCCTGCCGCTTTACACCAGCGATTACAAAGATGAAGTAGGTTTGGCCTTGAGCCCAACCTGTGCTCATTCTGCTGCCGTTAACTTTGGACTCGGTGCAGAGGCTAAAGCTAAATCCTAAGAGTACGTGATTTAAATGGAAGAAAAAACCATTAGTGTTCTTGTTCGTTCGCATTATGGAAGTAAATGTGTTGGGGACATCATTACTGTTGAAGATCTCTGAAGTGCGTTTAGACAAGTATTTGGTGTTCAGATCAGTCATTGGTTTGCCACATATTTTGTTGTCTTTTCATCTGTTCCTTCTTGCTAGATTTTGGCACATTTCTCCATCTAAACAACAACAAAATATATTGTTTAGTTTTATTTTTTGTTGGCATTGGGAACAGAAACTCATCTATGACTTTGCTGCTTCAATTTATGACCTTAATATTGCTTTCAGTATGGGTTTAGAGCGTTTCCAGATAGCTCTATTAAATACAGACGCGCTGCCTGATATGAAGGTCCGTCCATTGTCTCTTGTATGCTTGTTGCTGTGGCAACTTGGTCTTTCGGGGGTCAATACTGACACCATTGGTGTGTAGCTTTGTGTTAGATAGTATCTGTTTCTAAGTCTGTCCCCGCTCAGCAAAAACACTTTGTTATCCCGCCAAAGCATGTGCAGGGTGACATCGATTAAAAGCCCAATGCTGGGAGCTGGAGCGGGACAGATGAGTCACCTGTGTCTCCAAAACACGCTGCGTAATCGCAGGCCGGCGGGTTTAATTAGCATGGGTGCTGCTAAGCTACCAGTCAAAGCCAATAAATGTAAGTCATGTTTAGCTATTAAAGCTAATAGCAGTAACGGTTTAGCCCCAGGGTTTAATTTGGAGCATGAATCCTATTTCTTGCAAAGCGAGAGAAAGCACAGCACCTTTACAGAATCCAGCAATTATATGGAAGAAAGATTACAGTACACACATAAAATGACTGTAAAAGCGAGGTAAGCTCCGGTAAGACATCCGGGAAACACGGCCAGAGACAGGAGGAGAGTTAGTTAGTGCTGTCTGTCATCAGTAATTTAACACAATCTACAGTATCTCATTTACCAAAATCCACAGTAATAAATACTGCTAAATTAAAAATATTGCTGAACTTAGGAGGAGTAGTTCACTTAAAAAAAAAATGATAATAATTTTGCTGATAATTTACTCGCCCCCATGTCATCCAAGATGTCCATGTATTTCTTTCTTCAGTCGAAAAGAAATTAAGGTTTTTGATGAAAAAATTCCAGGATTTTCTCTGTAAAATGGCCAATCACAGCGCTTGTGGTCCTGGTAGAATTGACACATTGTTACATTGTTACCTCTTTAGTTTTTTTTTTTCGGACAAAAAATTAAGGCTCTCCAATCTTCTCAAAACTCTGGATTATGATAGAGGGCTCTGAGACTTTGACCTGAGTGCAAAAATGGATGATCTAGACCCTTCCAGAGCCGAGATATCAAACTTCAAAATTTCGACCCGAAAAAAAAACGACAGTGTTACCCCTTACGTTTTTTTTCATTTTTGGGCGAAAAATTAAGTTTCTCCAATCTTCTCAAAACTCTGGATTATGATAGAGGGCTCTGAGACTTTGACCTGAGTGCAAAAATGGATGATCTAGACCCTTCCAGAGCCGAGATATCAAACTTCAAAATTTCGACCCGGAAAAAAAACGACAGTGTTACCCCTTACGTTTTTTTTCATTTTTGGGCGAAAAATTAAGTTTCTCCAATCTTCTCAAAACTCTGGATTATGATAGAGGGCTCTGAGACTTTGACCTGAGTGCAAAAATGGATGATCTAGACCCTTCCAGAGCCGAGATATCAAACTTCAAAATTTCTACCCGAAAAAAAAACGACAGTGTTACCCCTTACGTTTTTTTTCATTTTTGGGCGAAAAATTAAGTTTCTCCAATCTTCTCGAAACTCTGGATTATGATAGAGGGCTCTGAGACTTTGACCTGAGTGCAAAAATGGATGATCTAGACCCTTCCAGAGCCGAGATATCAAACTTCAAAATTTCGACCCGAAAAAAAAACGACAGTGTTACCCCTTACGTTTTTTTTTCATTTTTGGGCGAAAAATTAAGTTTCTCCAATCTTCTCGAAACTCTGGATTATGATAGAGGGCTCTGAGACTTTGACCTGAGTGCAAAAATGGATGATCTAGACCCTTCCAGAGCCGAGATATCAAACTTCAAAATTTCGACCCGAAAAAAAAAACGACAGTGTTACCCCTTACGTTTTTTTTCATTTTTGGGCGAAAAATTAAGTTTCTCCAATCTTCTCGAAACTCTGGATTATGATAGAGGGCTCTGAGACTTTGACCTGAGTGCAAAAATGGATGATCTAGACCCTTCCAGAGCCGAGATATCAAACTTCAAAATTTCGACCCGAAAAAAAAACGACAGTGTTACCCCTTACGTTTTTTTTCATTTTTGGGCGAAAAATTAAGTTTCTCCAATCTTCTCGAAACTCTGGATTATGATAGAGGGCTCTGAGACTTTGACCTGAGTGCAAAAATGGATGATCTAGACCCTTCCAGAGCCGAGATATCAAACTTCAAAATTTCGACCCGAAAAAAAAACGACAGTGTTACCCCTTACGTTTTTTTTTCATTTTTGGGCGAAAAATTAAGTTTCTCCAATCTTCTCGAAACTCTGGATTATGATAGAGGGCTCTGAGACTTTGACCTGAGTGCAAAAATGGATGATCTAGACCCTTCCAGAGCCGAGATATCAAACTTCAAAATTTCGACCCGAAAAAAAAACGACAGTGTTACCCCTTACGTTTTTTTTCATTTTTGGGCGAAAAATTAAGTTTCTCCAATCTTCTCGAAACTCTGGATTATGATAGAGGGCTCTGAGACTTTGACCTGAGTGCAAAAATGGATGATCTAGACCCTTCCAGAGCCGAGATATCAAACTTCAAAATTTCGACCCGAAAAAAAAACGACAGTGTTACCCCTTACGTTTTTTTTCATTTTTGGGCGAAAAATTAAGTTTCTCCAATCTTCTCGAAACTCTGGATTATGATAGAGGGCTCTGAGACTTTGACCTGAGTGCAAAAATGGATGATCTAGACCCTTCCAGAGCCGAGATATCAAACTTCAAAATTTCGACCCGAAAAAAAAACGACAGTGTTACCCCTTACGTTTTTTTTCATTTTTGGGCGAAAAATTAAGTTTCTCCAATCTTCTCGAAACTCTGGATTATGATAGAGGGCTCTGAGACTTTGACCTGAGTGCAAAAATGGATGATCTAGACCCTTCCAGAGCCGAGATATCAAACTTCAAAATTTCGACCCGAAAAAAAAAACGACAGTGTTACCCCTTACGTTTTTTTTCATTTTTGGGCGAAAAATTAAGTTTCTCCAATCTTCTCAAAACTCTGGATTATGATAGAGGGCTCTGAGACTTTGACCTGAGTGCAAAAATGGATGATCTAGACCCTTCCAGAGCCGAGATATCAAACTTCAAAATTTCGACCCGAAAAAAAAAACGACAGTGTTACCCCTTACGTTTTTTTTCATTTTTGGGCGAAAAATTAAGTTTCTCCAATCTTCTCAAAACTCTGGATTATGATAGAGGGCTCTGAGACTTTGACCTGAGTGCAAAAATGGATGATCTAGACCCTTCCAGAGCCGAGATATCAAACTTCAAAATTTCGACCCGGAAAAAAAACGACAGTGTTACCCCTTACGTTTTTTTTCATTTTTGGGCGAAAAATTAAGTTTCTCCAATCTTCTCAAAACTCTGGATTATGATAGAGGGCTCTGAGACTTTGACCTGAGTGCAAAAATGGATGATCTAGACCCTTCCAGAGCCGAGATATCAAACTTCAAAATTTCGACCCGAAAAAAAAACGACAGTGTTACCCCTTACGTTTTTTTTTCATTTTTGGGCGAAAAATTAAGTTTCTCCAATCTTCTCGAAACTCTGGATTATGATAGAGGGCTCTGAGACTTTGACCTGAGTGCAAAAATGGATGATCTAGACCCTTCCAGAGCCGAGATATCAAACTTCAAAATTTCGACCCGAAAAAAAAACGACAGTGTTACCCCTTACGTTTTTTTTCATTTTTGGGCGAAAAATTAAGTTTCTCCAATCTTCTCGAAACTCTGGATTATGATAGAGGGCTCTGAGACTTTGACCTGAGTGCAAAAATGGATGATCTAGACCCTTCCAGAGCCGAGATATCAAACTTCAAAATTTCGACCCGAAAAAAAAACGACAGTGTTACCCCTTACGTTTTTTTTCATTTTTGGGCGAAAAATTAAGTTTCTCCAATCTTCTCGAAACTCTGGATTATGATAGAGGGCTCTGAGACTTTGACCTGAGTGCAAAAATGGATGATCTAGACCCTTCCAGAGCCGAGATATCAAACTTCAAAATTTCGACCCGAAAAAAAAACGACAGTGTTACCCCTTACGTTTTTTTTCATTTTTGGGCGAAAAATTAAGTTTCTCCAATCTTCTCAAAACTCTGGATTATGATAGAGGGCTCTGAGACTTTGACCTGAGTGCAAAAATGGATGATCTAGACCCTTCCAGAGCCGAGATATCAAACTTCAAAATTTCGACCCGAAAAAAAAACGACAGTGTTACCCCTTACGTTTTTTTTCATTTTTGGGCGAAAAATTAAGTTTCTCCAATCTTCTCAAAACTCTGGATTATGATAGAGGGCTCTGAGACTTTGACCTGAGTGCAAAAATGGATGATCTAGACCCTTCCAGAGCCGAGATATCAAACTTCAAAATTTCGACCCGAAAAAAAAACGACAGTGTTACCCCTTACGTTTTTTTTCATTTTTGGGCGAAAAATTAAGTTTCTCCAATCTTCTCGAAACTCTGGATTATGATAGAGGGCTCTGAGACTTTGACCTGAGTGCAAAAATGGATGATCTAGACCCTTCCAGAGCCGAGATATCAAACTTCAAAATTTCGACCCGAAAAAAAAACGACAGTGTTACCCCTTACGTTTTTTTTCATTTTTGGGCGAAAAATTAAGTTTCTCCAATCTTCTCGAAACTCTGGATTATGATAGAGGGCTCTGAGACTTTGACCTGAGTGCAAAAATGGATGATCTAGACCCTTCCAGAGCCGAGATATCAAACTTCAAAATTTCGACCCGAAAAAAAAACGACAGTGTTACCCCTTACGTTTTTTTTCATTTTTGGGCGAAAAATTAAGTTTCTCCAATCTTCTCGAAACTCTGGATTATGATAGAGGGCTCTGAGACTTTGACCTGGGTGCAAAAATGGATGATCTAGACCCTTCCAGAGCCGAGATATCAAACTTCAAAATTTCGACCCGAAAAAAAAACGACAGTGTTACCCCTTACGTTTTTTTTCATTTTTGGGCGAAAAATTAAGTTTCTCCAATCTTCTCGAAACTCTGGATTATGATAGAGGGCTCTGAGACTTTGACCTGAGTGCAAAAATGGATGATCTAGACCCTTCCAGAGCCGAGATATCAAACTTCAAAATTTCGACCCGAAAAAAAAACGACAGTGTTACCCCTTACGTTTTTTTTCATTTTTGGGCGAAAAATTAAGTTTCTCCAATCTTCTCAAAACTCTGGATTATGATAGAGGGCTCTGAGACTTTGACCTGAGTGCAAAAATGGATGATCTAGACCCTTCCAGAGCCGAGATATCAAACTTCAAAATTTCGACCCGAAAAAAAAACGACAGTGTTACCCCTTACGTTTTTTTTTCATTTTTGGGCGAAAAATTAAGTTTCTCCAATCTTCTCGAAACTCTGGATTATGATAGAGGGCTCTGAGACTTTGACCTGAGTGCAAAAATGGATGATCTAGACCCTTCCAGAGCCGAGATATCAAACTTCAAAATTTCGACCCGAAAAAAAAAACGACAGTGTTACCCCTTACGTTTTTTTTCATTTTTGGGCGAAAAATTAAGTTTCTCCAATCTTCTCGAAACTCTGGATTATGATAGAGGGCTCTGAGACTTTGACCTGAGTGCAAAAATGGATGATCTAGACCCTTCCAGAGCCGAGATATCAAACTTCAAAATTTCGACCCGAAAAAAAAACGACAGTGTTACCCCTTACGTTTTTTTTCATTTTTGGGCGAAAAATTAAGTTTCTCCAATCTTCTCGAAACTCTGGATTATGATAGAGGGCTCTGAGACTTTGACCTGAGTGCAAAAATGGATGATCTAGACCCTTCCAGAGCCGAGATATCAAACTTCAAAATTTCGACCCGAAAAAAAAACGACAGTGTTACCCCTTACGTTTTTTTTTCATTTTTGGGCGAAAAATTAAGTTTCTCCAATCTTCTCGAAACTCTGGATTATGATAGAGGGCTCTGAGACTTTGACCTGAGTGCAAAAATGGATGATCTAGACCCTTCCAGAGCCGAGATATCAAACTTCAAAATTTCGACCCGAAAAAAAAACGACAGTGTTACCCCTTACGTTTTTTTTCATTTTTGGGCGAAAAATTAAGTTTCTCCAATCTTCTCGAAACTCTGGATTATGATAGAGGGCTCTGAGACTTTGACCTGAGTGCAAAAATGGATGATCTAGACCCTTCCAGAGCCGAGATATCAAACTTCAAAATTTCGACCCGAAAAAAAAACGACAGTGTTACCCCTTACGTTTTTTTTCATTTTTGGGCGAAAAATTAAGTTTCTCCAATCTTCTCGAAACTCTGGATTATGATAGAGGGCTCTGAGACTTTGACCTGAGTGCAAAAATGGATGATCTAGACCCTTCCAGAGCCGAGATATCAAACTTCAAAATTTCGACCCGAAAAAAAAACGACAGTGTTACCCCTTACGTTTTTTTTCATTTTTGGGCGAAAAATTAAGTTTCTCCAATCTTCTCGAAACTCTGGATTATGATAGAGGGCTCTGAGACTTTGACCTGAGTGCAAAAATGGATGATCTAGACCCTTCCAGAGCCGAGATATCAAACTTCAAAATTTCGACCCGAAAAAAAAAACGACAGTGTTACCCCTTACGTTTTTTTTCATTTTTGGGCGAAAAATTAAGTTTCTCCAATCTTCTCAAAACTCTGGATTATGATAGAGGGCTCTGAGACTTTGACCTGAGTGCAAAAATGGATGATCTAGACCCTTCCAGAGCCGAGATATCAAACTTCAAAATTTCGACCCGAAAAAAAAAACGACAGTGTTACCCCTTACGTTTTTTTTCATTTTTGGGCGAAAAATTAAGTTTCTCCAATCTTCTCAAAACTCTGGATTATGATAGAGGGCTCTGAGACTTTGACCTGAGTGCAAAAATGGATGATCTAGACCCTTCCAGAGCCGAGATATCAAACTTCAAAATTTCGACCCGGAAAAAAAACGACAGTGTTACCCCTTACGTTTTTTTTCATTTTTGGGTGAAAAATTAAGTTTCTCCAATCTTCTCAAAACTCTGGATTATGATAGAGGGCTCTGAGACTTTGACCTGAGTGCAAAAATGGATGATCTAGACCCTTCCAGAGCCAAGATATCAAACTTCAAAATTTCGACCCGAAAAAAAAACGACAGTGTTACCCCTTACGTTTTTTTTTTCATTTTTGGGCGAAAAATTAAGTTTCTCCAATCTTCTCGAAACTCTGGATTATGATAGAGGGCTCTGAGACTTTGACCTGAGTGCAAAAATGGATGATCTAGACCCTTCCAGAGCCGAGATATCAAACTTCAAAATTTCGACCCGAAAAAAAAACGACAGTGTTACCCCTTACGTTTTTTTTCATTTTTGGGCGAAAAATTAAGTTTCTCCAATCTTCTCGAAACTCTGGATTATGATAGAGGGCTCTGAGACTTTGACCTGAGTGCAAAAATGGATGATCTAGACCCTTCCAGAGCCGAGATATCAAACTTCAAAATTTCGACCCGAAAAAAAAACGACAGTGTTACCCCTTACGTTTTTTTTCATTTTTGGGCGAAAATTTAAGTTTCTCCAATCTTCTCGAAACTCTGGATTATGATAGAGGGCTCTGAGACTTTGACCTGAGTGCAAAAATGGATGATCTAGACCCTTCCAGAGCCGAGATATCAAACTTCAAAATTTCGACCCGAAAAAAAAACGACAGTGTTACCCCTTACGTTTTTTTTCATTTTTGGGCGAAAAATTAAGTTTCTCCAATCTTCTCAAAACTCTGGATTATGATAGAGGGCTCTGAGACTTTGACCTGAGTGCAAAAATGGATGATCTAGACCCTTCCAGAGCCGAGATATCAAACTTCAAAATTTCGACCCGAAAAAAAAAACGACAGTGTTACCCCTTACGTTTTTTTTCATTTTTGGGCGAAAAATTAAGTTTCTCCAATCTTCTCAAAACTCTGGATTATGATAGAGGGCTCTGAGACTTTGACCTGAGTGCAAAAATGGATGATCTAGACCCTTCCAGAGCCGAGATATCAAACTTCAAAATTTCGACCCGAAAAAAAAAACGACAGTGTTACCCCTTACGTTTTTTTTCATTTTTGGGCGAAAAATTAAGTTTCTCCAATCTTCTCAAAACTCTGGATTATGATAGAGGGCTCTGAGACTTTGACCTGAGTGCAAAAATGGATGATCTAGACCCTTCCAGAGCCGAGATATCAAACTTCAAAATTTCGACCCGAAAAAAAAACGACAGTGTTACCCCTTACGTTTTTTTTCATTTTTGGGCGAAAAATTAAGTTTCTCCAATCTTCTCGAAACTCTGGATTATGATAGAGGGCTCTGAGACTTTGACCTGAGTGCAAAAATGGATGATCTAGACCCTTCCAGAGCCGAGATATCAAACTTCAAAATTTCGACCCGAAAAAAAAACGACAGTGTTACCCCTTACGTTTTTTTTCATTTTTGGGCGAAAAATTAAGTTTCTCCAATCTTCTCAAAACTCTGGATTATGATAGAGGGCTCTGAGACTTTGACCTGAGTGCAAAAATGGATGATCTAGACCCTTCCAGAGCCGAGATATCAAACTTCAAAATTTCGACCCGAAAAAAAAAACGACAGTGTTACCCCTTACGTTTTTTTTCATTTTTGGGCGAAAAATTAAGTTTCTCCAATCTTCTCAAAACTCTGGATTATGATAGAGGGCTCTGAGACTTTGACCTGAGTGCAAAAATGGATGATCTAGACCCTTCCAGAGCCGAGATATCAAACTTCAAAATTTCGACCCGAAAAAAAAAACGACAGTGTTACCCCTTACGTTTTTTTTCATTTTTGGGCGAAAAATTAAGTTTCTCCAATCTTCTCAAAACTCTGGATTATGATAGAGGGCTCTGAGACTTTGACCTGAGTGCAAAAATGGATGATCTAGACCCTTCCAGAGCCGAGATATCAAACTTCAAAATTTCGACCCGGAAAAAAAACGACAGTGTTACCCCTTACGTTTTTTTTCATTTTTGGGTGAAAAATTAAGTTTCTCCAATCTTCTCAAAACTCTGGATTATGATAGAGGGCTCTGAGACTTTGACCTGAGTGCAAAAATGGATGATCTAGACCCTTCCAGAGCCGAGATATCAAACTTCAAAATTTCGACCCGAAAAAAAAACGACAGTGTTACCCCTTACGTTTTTTTTTCATTTTTGGGCGAAAAATTAAGTTTCTCCAATCTTCTCGAAACTCTGGATTATGATAGAGGGCTCTGAGACTTTGACCTGAGTGCAAAAATGGATGATCTAGACCCTTCCAGAGCCGAGATATCAAACTTCAAAATTTCGACCCGAAAAAAAAACGACAGTGTTACCCCTTACGTTTTTTTTCATTTTTGGGCGAAAAATTAAGTTTCTCCAATCTTCTCGAAACTCTGGATTATGATAGAGGGCTCTGAGACTTTGACCTGAGTGCAAAAATGGATGATCTAGACCCTTCCAGAGCCGAGATATCAAACTTCAAAATTTCGACCCGAAAAAAAAACGACAGTGTTACCCCTTACGTTTTTTTTCATTTTTGGGCGAAAAATTAAGTTTCTCCAATCTTCTCGAAACTCTGGATTATGATAGAGGGCTCTGAGACTTTGACCTGAGTGCAAAAATGGATGATCTAGACCCTTCCAGAGCCGAGATATCAAACTTCAAAATTTCGACCCGAAAAAAAAAACGACAGTGTTACCCCTTACGTTTTTTTTCATTTTTGGGCGAAAAATTAAGTTTCTCCAATCTTCTCAAAACTCTGGATTATGATAGAGGGCTCTGAGACTTTGACCTGAGTGCAAAAATGGATGATCTAGACCCTTCCAGAGCCGAGATATCAAACTTCAAAATTTCGACCCGGAAAAAAAACGACAGTGTTACCCCTTACGTTTTTTTTCATTTTTGGGTGAAAAATTAAGTTTCTCCAATCTTCTCAAAACTCTGGATTATGATAGAGGGCTCTGAGACTTTGACCTGAGTGCAAAAATGGATGATCTAGACCCTTCCAGAGCCAAGATATCAAACTTCAAAATTTCGACCCGAAAAAAAAACGACAGTGTTACCCCTTACGTTTTTTTTTTCATTTTTGGGCGAAAAATTAAGTTTCTCCAATCTTCTCGAAACTCTGGATTATGATAGAGGGCTCTGAGACTTTGACCTGAGTGCAAAAATGGATGATCTAGACCCTTCCAGAGCCGAGATATCAAACTTCAAAATTTCGACCCGAAAAAAAAACGACAGTGTTACCCCTTACGTTTTTTTTCATTTTTGGGCGAAAAATTAAGTTTCTCCAATCTTCTCGAAACTCTGGATTATGATAGAGGGCTCTGAGACTTTGACCTGAGTGCAAAAATGGATGATCTAGACCCTTCCAGAGCCGAGATATCAAACTTCAAAATTTCGACCCGAAAAAAAAACGACAGTGTTACCCCTTACGTTTTTTTTCATTTTTGGGCGAAAATTTAAGTTTCTCCAATCTTCTCGAAACTCTGGATTATGATAGAGGGCTCTGAGACTTTGACCTGAGTGCAAAAATGGATGATCTAGACCCTTCCAGAGCCGAGATATCAAACTTCAAAATTTCGACCCGAAAAAAAAACGACAGTGTTACCCCTTACGTTTTTTTTCATTTTTGGGCGAAAAATTAAGTTTCTCCAATCTTCTCAAAACTCTGGATTATGATAGAGGGCTCTGAGACTTTGACCTGAGTGCAAAAATGGATGATCTAGACCCTTCCAGAGCCGAGATATCAAACTTCAAAATTTCGACCCGAAAAAAAAAACGACAGTGTTACCCCTTACGTTTTTTTTCATTTTTGGGCGAAAAATTAAGTTTCTCCAATCTTCTCAAAACTCTGGATTATGATAGAGGGCTCTGAGACTTTGACCTGAGTGCAAAAATGGATGATCTAGACCCTTCCAGAGCCGAGATATCAAACTTCAAAATTTCGACCCGAAAAAAAAAACGACAGTGTTACCCCTTACGTTTTTTTTCATTTTTGGGCGAAAAATTAAGTTTCTCCAATCTTCTCAAAACTCTGGATTATGATAGAGGGCTCTGAGACTTTGACCTGAGTGCAAAAATGGATGATCTAGACCCTTCCAGAGCCGAGATATCAAACTTCAAAATTTCGACCCGAAAAAAAAACGACAGTGTTACCCCTTACGTTTTTTTTCATTTTTGGGCGAAAAATTAAGTTTCTCCAATCTTCTCGAAACTCTGGATTATGATAGAGGGCTCTGAGACTTTGACCTGAGTGCAAAAATGGATGATCTAGACCCTTCCAGAGCCGAGATATCAAACTTCAAAATTTCGACCCGAAAAAAAAACGACAGTGTTACCCCTTACGTTTTTTTTCATTTTTGGGCGAAAAATTAAGTTTCTCCAATCTTCTCAAAACTCTGGATTATGATAGAGGGCTCTGAGACTTTGACCTGAGTGCAAAAATGGATGATCTAGACCCTTCCAGAGCCGAGATATCAAACTTCAAAATTTCGACCCGAAAAAAAAAACGACAGTGTTACCCCTTACGTTTTTTTTCATTTTTGGGCGAAAAATTAAGTTTCTCCAATCTTCTCAAAACTCTGGATTATGATAGAGGGCTCTGAGACTTTGACCTGAGTGCAAAAATGGATGATCTAGACCCTTCCAGAGCCGAGATATCAAACTTCAAAATTTCGACCCGAAAAAAAAAACGACAGTGTTACCCCTTACGTTTTTTTTCATTTTTGGGCGAAAAATTAAGTTTCTCCAATCTTCTCAAAACTCTGGATTATGATAGAGGGCTCTGAGACTTTGACCTGAGTGCAAAAATGGATGATCTAGACCCTTCCAGAGCCGAGATATCAAACTTCAAAATTTCGACCCGGAAAAAAAACGACAGTGTTACCCCTTACGTTTTTTTTCATTTT
Source organism: Pimephales promelas (assembly GCF_988280905.1). NCBI lineage: Eukaryota > Metazoa > Chordata > Actinopteri > Cypriniformes > Leuciscidae > Pimephales > Pimephales promelas. The sequence goes on along the minus strand of NC_142791.1, from coordinate 1,076,114 downwards.
TGGGTGAAAAATTAAGTTTCTCCAATCTTCTCAAAACTCTGGATTATGATAGAGGGCTCTGAGACTTTGACCTGAGTGCAAAAATGGATGATCTAGACCCTTCCAGAGCCGAGATATCAAACTTCAAAATTTCGACCCGAAAAAAAAACGACAGTGTTACCCCTTACGTTTTTTTTTCATTTTTGGGCGAAAAATTAAGTTTCTCCAATCTTCTCGAAACTCTGGATTATGATAGAGGGCTCTGAGACTTTGACCTGAGTGCAAAAATGGATGATCTAGACCCTTCCAGAGCCGAGATATCAAACTTCAAAATTTCGACCCGAAAAAAAAACGACAGTGTTACCCCTTACGTTTTTTTTCATTTTTGGGCGAAAAATTAAGTTTCTCCAATCTTCTCGAAACTCTGGATTATGATAGAGGGCTCTGAGACTTTGACCTGAGTGCAAAAATGGATGATCTAGACCCTTCCAGAGCCGAGATATCAAACTTCAAAATTTCGACCCGAAAAAAAAACGACAGTGTTACCCCTTACGTTTTTTTTCATTTTTGGGCGAAAAATTAAGTTTCTCCAATCTTCTCGAAACTCTGGATTATGATAGAGGGCTCTGAGACTTTGACCTGAGTGCAAAAATGGATGATCTAGACCCTTCCAGAGCCGAGATATCAAACTTCAAAATTTCGACCCGAAAAAAAAACGACAGTGTTACCCCTTACGTTTTTTTTCATTTTTGGGCGAAAAATTAAGTTTCTCCAATCTTCTCGAAACTCTGGATTATGATAGAGGGCTCTGAGACTTTGACCTGAGTGCAAAAATGGATGATCTAGACCCTTCCAGAGCCGAGATATCAAACTTCAAAATTTCGACCCGAAAAAAAAACGACAGTGTTACCCCTTACGTTTTTTTTTCATTTTTGGGCGAAAAATTAAGTTTCTCCAATCTTCTCGAAACTCTGGATTATGATAGAGGGCTCTGAGACTTTGACCTGAGTGCAAAAATGGATGATCTAGACCCTTCCAGAGCCGAGATATCAAACTTCAAAATTTCGACCCGAAAAAAAAACGACAGTGTTACCCCTTACGTTTTTTTTCATTTTTGGGCGAAAAATTAAGTTTCTCCAATCTTCTCGAAACTCTGGATTATGATAGAGGGCTCTGAGACTTTGACCTGAGTGCAAAAATGGATGATCTAGACCCTTCCAGAGCCGAGATATCAAACTTCAAAATTTCGACCCGAAAAAAAAACGACAGTGTTACCCCTTACGTTTTTTTTCATTTTTGGGCGAAAAATTAAGTTTCTCCAATCTTCTCAAAACTCTGGATTATGATAGAGGGCTCTGAGACTTTGACCTGAGTGCAAAAATGGATGATCTAGACCCTTCCAGAGCCGAGATATCAAACTTCAAAATTTCGACCCGAAAAAAAAACGACAGTGTTACCCCTTACGTTTTTTTTCATTTTTGGGCGAAAAATTAAGTTTCTCCAATCTTCTCAAAACTCTGGATTATGATAGAGGGCTCTGAGACTTTGACCTGAGTGCAAAAATGGATGATCTAGACCCTTCCAGAGCCGAGATATCAAACTTCAAAAGTTCGACCCGGAAAAAAAACGACAGTGTTACCCCTTACGTTTTTTTCATTTTTGGGCGAAAAATTAAGTTTCTCCAATCTTCTCAAAACTCTGGATTATGATAGAGGGCTCTGAGACTTTGACTTGAGTGCAAAAATGGATGATCTAGACCCTTCCAGAGCCGAGATATCAAACTTCAAAATTTTGACCCGGAAAAAAAACGACAGTGTTACCCCTTACGTTTTTTTTCATTTTTGGGCGAAAAATTAAGTTTCTCCAATCTTCTCAAAACTCTGGATTATGATAGAGGGCTCTGAGACTTTGACCTGAGTGCAAAAATGGATGATCTAGACCCTTCCAGAGCCGAGATATCAAACGTCAAAATTTCGACCCGAAAAAAAAACGACAGTGTTACCCCTTACGTTTTTTTTTCATTTTTGGGCGAAAAATTAAGTTTCTCCAATCTTCTCGAAACTCTGGATTATGATAGAGGGCTCTGAGACTTTGACCTGAGTGCAAAAATGGATGATCTAGACCCTTCCAGAGCCGAGATATCAAACTTCAAAATTTCGACCCGAAAAAAAAACGACAGTGTTACCCCTTACGTTTTTTTTCATTTTTGGGCGAAAAATTAAGTTTCTCCAATCTTCTCAAAACTCTGGATTATGATAGAGGGCTCTGAGACTTTGACCTGAGTGCAAAAATGGATGATCTAGACCCTTCCAGAGCCGAGATATCAAACTTCAAAATTTCGACCCGAAAAAAAAACGACAGTGTTACCCCTTACGTTTTTTTTCATTTTTGGGCGAAAAATTAAGTTTCTCCAATCTTCTCAAAACTCTGGATTATGATAGAGGGCTCTGAGACTTTGACCTGAGTGCAAAAATGGATGATCTAGACCCTTCCAGAGCCGAGATATCAAACTTCAAAATTTCGACCCGAAAAAAAAACGACAGTGTTACCCCTTACGTTTTTTTTTCATTTTTGGGCGAAAAATTAAGTTTCTCCAATCTTCTCAAAACTCTGGATTATGATAGAGGGCTCTGAGACTTTGACCTGAGTGCAAAAATGGATGATCTAGACCCTTCCAGAGCCGAGATATCAAACTTCAAAATTTCGACCCGGAAAAAAAACGACAGTGTTACCCCTTACGTTTTTTTTCATTTTTGGGCGAAAAATTAAGTTTCTCCAATCTTCTCAAAACTCTGGATTATGATAGAGGGCTCTGAGACTTTGACCTGAGTGCAAAAATGGATGATCTAGACCCTTCCAGAGCCGAGATATCAAACTTCAAAATTTCGACCCGGAAAAAAAACGACAGTGTTACCCCTTACGTTTTTTTTCATTTTTGGGCGAAAAATTAAGTTTCTCCAATCTTCTCAAAACTCTGGATTATGATAGAGGGCTCTGAGACTTTGACCTGAGTGCAAAAATGGATGATCTAGACCCTTCCAGAGCCGAGATATCAAACTTCAAAATTTCGACCCGGAAAAAAAACGACAGTGTTACCCCTTACGTTTTTTTTTCATTTTTGGGCGAAAAATTAAGTTTCTCCAATCTTCTCAAAACTCTGGATTATGATAGAGGGCTCTGAGACTTTGACCTGAGTGCAAAAATGGATGATCTAGACCCTTCCAGAGCCGAGATATCAAACTTCAAAATTTCGACCCGGAAAAAAAACGACAGTGTTACCCCTTACGTTTTTTTTCATTTTTGGGCGAAAAATTAAGTTTCTCCAATCTTCTCAAAACTCTGGATTATGATAGAGGGCTCTGAGACTTTGACCTGAGTGCAAAAATGGATGATCTAGACCCTTCCAGAGCCGAGATATCAAACTTCAAAATTTCGACCCGGAAAAAAAACGACAGTGTTACCCCTTACGTTTTTTTTCATTTTTGGGCGAAAAATTAAGTTTCTCCAATCTTCTCAAAACTCTGGATTATGATAGAGGGCTCTGAGACTTTGACCTGAGTGCAAAAATGGATGATCTAGACCCTTCCAGAGCCGAGATATCAAACTTCAAAAGTTCGACCCGGAAAAAAAACGACAGTGTTACCCCTTACGTTTTTTTCATTTTTGGGCGAAAAATTAAGTTTCTCCAATCTTCTCAAAACTCTGGATTATGATAGAGGGCTCTGAGACTTTGACCTGAGTGCAAAAATGGATGATCTAGACCCTTCCAGAGCCGAGATATCAAACTTCAAAATTTTGACCCGGAAAAAAAACGACAGTGTTACCCCTTACGTTTTTTTTCATTTTTGGGCGAAAAATTAAGTTTCTCCAATCTTCTCAAAACTCTGGATTATGATAGAGGGCTCTGAGACTTTGACCTGAGTGCAAAAATGGATGATCTAGACCCTTCCAGAGCCGAGATATCAAACGTCAAAATTTCGACCCGAAAAAAAAAACGACAGTGTTACCCCTTACGTTTTTTTTTCATTTTTGGGCGAAAAATTAAGTTTCTCCAATCTTCTCGAAACTCTGGATTATGATAGAGGGCTCTGAGACTTTGACCTGAGTGCAAAAATGGATGATCTAGACCCTTCCAGAGCCGAGATATCAAACTTCAAAATTTCGACCCGAAAAAAAAACGACAGTGTTACCCCTTACGTTTTTTTTCATTTTTGGGCGAAAAATTAAGTTTCTCCAATCTTCTCAAAACTCTGGATTATGATAGAGGGCTCTGAGACTTTGACCTGAGTGCAAAAATGGATGATCTAGACCCTTCCAGAGCCGAGATATCAAACTTCAAAATTTCGACCCGAAAAAAAAACGACAGTCTTACCCCTTACGTTTTTTTTCATTTTTGGGCGAAAAATTAAGTTTCTCCAATCTTCTCAAAACTCTGGATTATGATAGAGGGCTCTGAGACTTTGACCTGAGTGCAAAAATGGATGATCTAGACCCTTCCAGAGCCGAGATATCAAACTTCAAAATTTCGACCCGAAAAAAAAAACGACAGTGTTACCCCTTACGTTTTTTTTCATTTTTGGGCGAAAAATTAAGTTTCTCCAATCTTCTCAAAACTCTGGATTATGATAGAGGGCTCTGAGACTTTGACCTGAGTGCAAAAATGGATGATCTAGACCCTTCCAGAGCCGAGATATCAAACTTCAAAATTTCGACCCGGAAAAAAAACGACAGTGTTACCCCTTACGTTTTTTTTCATTTTTGGGCGAAAAATTAAGTTTCTCCAATCTTCTCAAAACTCTGGATTATGATAGAGGGCTCTGAGACTTTGACCTGAGTGCAAAAATGGATGATCTAGACCCTTCCAGAGCCGAGATATCAAACTTCAAAATTTCGACCCGGAAAAAAAACGACAGTGTTACCCCTTACGTTTTTTTTCATTTTTGGGCGAAAAATTAAGTTTCTCCAATCTTCTCAAAACTCTGGATTATGATAGAGGGCTCTGAGACTTTGACCTGAGTGCAAAAATGGATGATCTAGACCCTTCCAGAGCCGAGATATCAAACTTCAAAATTTCGACCCGGAAAAAAAACGACAGTGTTACCCCTTACGTTTTTTTTCATTTTTGGGCGAAAAATTAAGTTTCTCCAATCTTCTCAAAACTCTGGATTATGATAGAGGGCTCTGAGACTTTGACCTGAGTGCAAAAATGGATGATCTAGACCCTTCCAGAGCCGAGATATCAAACTTCAAAATTTCGACCCGGAAAAAAAACGACAGTGTTACCCCTTACGTTTTTTTTTCATTTTTGGGCGAAAAATTAAGTTTCTCCAATCTTCTCAAAACTCTGGATTATGATAGAGGGCTCTGAGACTTTGACCTGAGTGCAAAAATGGATGATCTAGACCCTTCCAGAGCCGAGATATCAAACTTCAAAATTTCGACCCGAAAAAAAAACGACAGTGTTACCCCTTACGTTTTTTTTCATTTTTGGGCGAAAAATTAAGTTTCTCCAATCTTCTCGAAACTCTGGATTATGATAGAGGGCTCTGAGACTTTGACCTGAGTGCAAAAATGGATGATCTAGACCCTTCCAGAGCCGAGATATCAAACTTCAAAATTTCGACCCGAAAAAAAAAACGACAGTGTTACCCCTTACGTTTTTTTTTCATTTTTGGGCGAAAAATTAAGTTTCTCCAATCTTCTCGAAACTCTGGATTATGATAGAGGGCTCTGAGACTTTGACCTGAGTGCAAAAATGGATGATCTAGACCCTTCCAGAGCCGAGATATCAAACTTCAAAATTTCGACCCGAAAAAAAAACGACAGTGTTACCCCTTACGTTTTTTTTCATTTTTGGGCGAAAAATTAAGTTTCTCCAATCTTCTCGAAACTCTGGATTATGATAGAGGGCTCTGAGACTTTGACCTGAGTGCAAAAATGGATGATCTAGACCCTTCCAGAGCCGAGATATCAAACTTCAAAATTTCGACCCGAAAAAAAAACGACAGTGTTACCCCTTACGTTTTTTTTCATTTTTGGGCGAAAAATTAAGTTTCTCCAATCTTCTCGAAACTCTGGATTATGATAGAGGGCTCTGAGACTTTGACCTGAGTGCAAAAATGGATGATCTAGACCCTTCCAGAGCCGAGATATCAAACTTCAAAATTTCGACCCGAAAAAAAAACGACAGTGTTACCCCTTACGTTTTTTTTCATTTTTGGGCGAAAAATTAAGTTTCTCCAATCTTCTCAAAACTCTGGATTATGATAGAGGGCTCTGAGACTTTGACCTGAGTGCAAAAATGGATGATCTAGACCCTTCCAGAGCCGAGATATCAAACTTCAAAATTTCGACCCGGAAAAAAAACGACAGTGTTACCCCTTACGTTTTTTTTCATTTTTGGGCGAAAAATTAAGTTTCTCCAATCTTCTCAAAACTCTGGATTATGATAGAGGGCTCTGAGACTTTGACCTGAGTGCAAAAATGGATGATCTAGACCCTTCCAGAGCCGAGATATCAAACTTCAAAATTTCGACCCGGAAAAAAAACGACAGTGTTACCCCTTACGTTTTTTTTCATTTTTGGGCGAAAAATTAAGTTTCTCCAATCTTCTCAAAACTCTGGATTATGATAGAGGGCTCTGAGACTTTGACCTTAGTGCAAAAATGGATGATCTAGACCCTTCCAGAGCCGAGATATCAAACTTCAAAATTTCGACCCGGAAAAAAAACGACAGTGTTACCCCTTACGTTTTTTTTCATTTTTGGGCGAAAAATTAAGTTTCTCCAATCTTCTCAAAACTCTGGATTATGATAGAGGGCTCTGAGACTTTGACCTGAGTGCAAAAATGGATGATCTAGACCCTTCCAGAGCCGAGATATCAAACTTCAAAATTTCGACCCGAAAAAAAAACGACAGTGTTACCCCTTACGTTTTTTTTCATTTTTGGGCGAAAAATTAAGTTTCTCCAATCTTCTCGAAACTCTGGATTATGATAGAGGGCTCTGAGACTTTGACCTGAGTGCAAAAATGGATGATCTAGACCCTTCCAGAGCCGAGATATCAAACTTCAAAATTTCGACCCGAAAAAAAAACGACAGTGTTACCCCTTACGTTTTTTTTCATTTTTGGGCGAAAAATTAAGTTTCTCCAATCTTCTCGAAACTCTGGATTATGATAGAGGGCTCTGAGACTTTGACCTGAGTGCAAAAATGGATGATCTAGACCCTTCCAGAGCCGAGATATCAAACTTCAAAATTTCGACCCGAAAAAAAAACGACAGTGTTACCCCTTACGTTTTTTTTCATTTTTGGGCGAAAAATTAAGTTTCTCCAATCTTCTCGAAACTCTGGATTATGATAGAGGGCTCTGAGACTTTGACCTGAGTGCAAAAATGGATGATCTAGACCCTTCCAGAGCCGAGATATCAAACTTCAAAATTTCGACCCGAAAAAAAAACGACAGTGTTACCCCTTACGTTTTTTTTCATTTTTGGGCGAAAAATTAAGTTTCTCCAATCTTCTCGAAACTCTGGATTATGATAGAGGGCTCTGAGACTTTGACCTGAGTGCAAAAATGGATGATCTAGACCCTTCCAGAGCCGAGATATCAAACTTCAAAATTTCGACCCGAAAAAAAAACGACAGTGTTACCCCTTACGTTTTTTTCATTTTTGGGCGAAAAATTAAGTTTCTCCAATCTTCTCAAAACTCTGGATTATGATAGAGGGCTCTGAGACTTTGACCTGAGTGCAAAAATGGATGATCTAGACCCTTCCAGAGCCGAGATATCAAACTTCAAAATTTCGACCCGGAAAAAAAACGACAGTGTTACCCCTTACGTTTTTTTCATTTTTGGGCGAAAAATTAAGTTTCTCCAATCTTCTCAAAACTCTGGATTATGATAGAGGGCTCTGAGACTTTGACCTGAGTGCAAAAATGGATGATCTAGACCCTTCCAGAGCCGAGATATCAAACTTCAAAATTTCGACCCGGAAAAAAAACGACAGTGTTACCCCTTACGTTTTTTTCATTTTTGGGCGAAAAATTAAGTTTCTCCAATCTTCTCAAAACTCTGGATTATGATAGAGGGCTCTGAGACTTTGACCTGAGTGCAAAAATGGATGATCTAGACCCTTCCAGAGCCGAGATATCAAACTTCAAAATTTCGACCCGGAAAAAAAACGACAGTGTTACCCCTTACGTTTTTTTTCATTTTTGGGCGAAAAATTAAGTTTCTCCAATCTTCTCAAAACTCTGGATTATGATAGAGGGCTCTGAGACTTTGACCTGAGTGCAAAAATGGATGATCTAGACCCTTCCAGAGCCGAGATATCAAACTTCAAAATTTCGACCCGGAAAAAAAACGACAGTGTTACCCCTTACGTTTTTTTTCATTTTTGGGCGAAAAATTAAGTTTCTCCAATCTTCTCAAAACTCTGGATTATGATAGAGGGCTCTGAGACTTTGACCTGAGTGCAAAAATGGATGATCTAGACCCTTCCAGAGCCGAGATATCAAACTTCAAAATTTCGACCCGGAAAAAAAACGACAGTGTTACCCCTTACGTTTTTTTTCATTTTTGGGCGAAAAATTAAGTTTCTCCAATCTTCTCAAAACTCTGGATTATGATAGAGGGCTCTGAGACTTTGACCTGAGTGCAAAAATGGATGATCTAGACCCTTCCAGAGCCGAGATATCAAACTTCAAAATTTCGACCCGGAAAAAAAACGACAGTGTTACCCCTTACGTTTTTTTTCATTTTTGGGCGAAAAATTAAGTTTCTCCAATCTTCTCAAAACTCTGGATTATGATAGAGGGCTCTGAGACTTTGACCTGAGTGCAAAAATGGATGATCTAGACCCTTCCAGAGCCGAGATATCAAACTTCAAAATTTCGACCCGGAAAAAAAACGACAGTGTTACCCCTTACGTTTTTTTTCATTTTTGGGCGAAAAATTAAGTTTCTCCAATCTTCTCAAAACTCTGGATTATGATAGAGGGCTCTGAGACTTTGACCTGAGTGCAAAAATGGATGATCTAGACCCTTCCAGAGCCGAGATATCAAACTTCAAAATTTCGACCCGGAAAAAAAACGACAGTGTTACCCCTTACGTTTTTTTTTCATTTTTGGGCGAAAAATTAAGTTTCTCCAATCTTCTCAAAACTCTGGATTATGATAGAGGGCTCTGAGACTTTGACCTGAGTGCAAAAATGGATGATCTAGACCCTTCCAGAGCCGAGATATCAAACTTCAAAATTTCGACCCGAAAAAAAAACGACAGTGTTACCCCTTACGTTTTTTTTCATTTTTGGGCGAAAAATTAAGTTTCTCCAATCTTCTCGAAACTCTGGATTATGATAGAGGGCTCTGAGACTTTGACCTGAGTGCAAAAATGGATGATCTAGACCCTTCCAGAGCCGAGATATCAAACTTCAAAATTTCGACCCGAAAAAAAAACGACAGTGTTACCCCTTACGTTTTTTTTTCATTTTTGGGCGAAAAATTAAGTTTCTCCAATCTTCTCGAAACTCTGGATTATGATAGAGGGCTCTGAGACTTTGACCTGAGTGCAAAAATGGATGATCTAGACCCTTCCAGAGCCGAGATATCAAACTTCAAAATTTCGACCCGAAAAAAAAACGACAGTGTTACCCCTTACGTTTTTTTTCATTTTTGGGCGAAAAATTAAGTTTCTCCAATCTTCTCAAAACTCTGGATTATGATAGAGGGCTCTGAGACTTTGACCTGAGTGCAAAAATGGATGATCTAGACCCTTCCAGAGCCGAGATATCAAACTTCAAAATTTCGACCCGGAAAAAAAACGACAGTGTTACCCCTTACGTTTTTTTTCATTTTTGGGCGAAAAATTAAGTTTCTCCAATCTTCTCAAAACTCTGGATTATGATAGAGGGCTCTGAGACTTTGACCTGAGTGCAAAAATGGATGATCTAGACCCTTCCAGAGCCGAGATATCAAACTTCAAAATTTCGACCCGGAAAAAAAACGACAGTGTTACCCCTTACGTTTTTTTTCATTTTTGGGCGAAAAATTAAGTTTCTCCAATCTTCTCAAAACTCTGGATTATGATAGAGGGCTCTGAGACTTTGACCTGAGTGCAAAAATGGATGATCTAGACCCTTCCAGAGCCGAGATATCAAACTTCAAAATTTCGACCCGGAAAAAAAACGACAGTGTTACCCCTTACGTTTTTTTTCATTTTTGGGCGAAAAATTAAGTTTCTCCAATCTTCTCAAAACTCTGGATTATGATAGAGGGCTCTGAGACTTTGACCTGAGTGCAAAAATGGATGATCTAGACCCTTCCAGAGCCGAGATATCAAACTTCAAAATTTCGACCCGAAAAAAAACGACAGTGTTACCCCTTACGTTTTTTTTCATTTTTGGGCGAAAAATTAAGTTTCTCCAATCTTCTCAAAACTCTGGATTATGATAGAGGGCTCTGAGACTTTGACCTGAGTGCAAAAATGGATGATCTAGACCCTTCCAGAGCCGAGATATCAAACTTCAAAATTTCGACCCGAAAAAAAAACGACAGTGTTACCCCTTACGTTTTTTTTCATTTTTGGGCGAAAAATTAAGTTTCTCCAATCTTCTCGAAACTCTGGATTATGATAGAGGGCTCTGAGACTTTGACCTGAGTGCAAAAATGGATGATCTAGACCCTTCCAGAGCCGAGATATCAAACTTCAAAATTTCGACCCGAAAAAAAAACGACAGTGTTACCCCTTACGTTTTTTTTCATTTTTGGGCGAAAAATTAAGTTTCTCCAATCTTCTCGAAACTCTGGATTATGATAGAGGGCTCTGAGACTTTGACCTGAGTGCAAAAATGGATGATCTAGACCCTTCCAGAGCCGAGATATCAAACTTCAAAATTTCGACCCGAAAAAAAAACGACAGTGTTACCCCTTACGTTTTTTTTCATTTTTGGGCGAAAAATTAAGTTTCTCCAATCTTCTCAAAACTCTGGATTATGATAGAGGGCTCTGAGACTTTGACCTGAGTGCAAAAATGGATGATCTAGACCCTTCCAGAGCCGAGATATCAAACTTCAAAATTTTGACCCGGAAAAAAAACGACAGTGTTACCCCTTACGTTTTTTTTCATTTTTGGGCGAAAAATTAAGTTTCTCCAATCTTCTCGAAACTCTGGATTATGATAGAGGGCTCTGAGACTTTGACCTGAGTGCAAAAATGGATGATCTAGACCCTTCCAGAGCCGAGATATCAAACGTCAAAATTTCGACCCGAAAAAAAAACGACAGTGTTACCCCTTACGTTTTTTTTTCATTTTTGGGCGAAAAATTAAGTTTCTCCAATCTTCTCAAAACTCTGGATTATGATAGAGGGCTCTGAGACTTTGACCTGAGTGCAAAAATGGATGATCTAGACCCTTCCAGAGCCGAGATATCAAACTTCAAAATTTCGACCCGAAAAAAAAACGACAGTGTTACCCCTTACGTTTTTTTTCATTTTTGGGCGAAAAATTAAGTTTCTCCAATCTTCTCAAAACTCTGGATTATGATAGAGGGCTCTGAGACTTTGACCTGAGTGCAAAAATGGATGATCTAGACCCTTCCAGAGCCGAGATATCAAACTTCAAAATTTCGACCCGAAAAAAAAACGACAGTGTTACCCCTTACGTTTTTTTTCATTTTTGGGCGAAAAATTAAGTTTCTCCAATCTTCTCAAAACTCTGGATTATGATAGAGGGCTCTGAGACTTTGACCTGAGTGCAAAAATGGATGATCTAGACCCTTCCAGAGCCGAGATATCAAACTTCAAAATTTCGACCCGAAAAAAAAACGACAGTGTTACCCCTTACGTTTTTTTTCATTTTTGGGCGAAAAATTAAGTTTCTCCAATCTTCTCAAAACTCTGGATTATGATAGAGGGCTCTGAGACTTTGACCTGAGTGCAAAAATGGATGATCTAGACCCTTCCAGAGCCGAGATATCAAACTTCAAAATTTCGACCCGGAAAAAAAACGACAGTGTTACCCCTTACGTTTTTTTTCATTTTTGGGCGAAAAATTAAGTTTCTCCAATCTTCTCAAAACTCTGGATTATGATAGAGGGCTCTGAGACTTTGACCTGAGTGCAAAAATGGATGATCTAGACCCTTCCAGAGCCGAGATATCAAACTTCAAAATTTCGACCCGGAAAAAAAACGACAGTGTTACCCCTTACGTTTTTTTTCATTTTTGGGCGAAAAATTAAGTTTCTCCAATCTTCTCAAAACTCTGGATTATGATAGAGGGCTCTGAGACTTTGACCTGAGTGCAAAAATGGATGATCTAGACCCTTCCAGAGCCGAGATATCAAACTTCAAAATTTCGACCCGGAAAAAAAACGACAGTGTTACCCCTTACGTTTTTTTTCATTTTTGGGCGAAAAATTAAGTTTCTCCAATCTTCTCAAAACTCTGGATTATGATAGAGGGCTCTGAGACTTTGACCTGAGTGCAAAAATGGATGATCTAGACCCTTCCAGAGCCGAGATATCAAACTTCAAAATTTCGACCCGGAAAAAAAACGACAGTGTTACCCCTTACGTTTTTTTTCATTTTTGGGCGAAAAATTAAGTTTCTCCAATCTTCTCAAAACTCTGGATTATGATAGAGGGCTCTGAGACTTTGACCTTAGTGCAAAAATGGATGATCTAGACCCTTCCAGAGCCGAGATATCAAACTTCAAAATTTCGACCCGGAAAAAAAACGACAGTGTTACCCCTTACGTTTTTTTTCATTTTTGGGCGAAAAATTAAGTTTCTCCAATCTTCTCAAAACTCTGGATTATGATAGAGGGCTCTGAGACTTTGACCTGAGTGCAAAAATGGATGATCTAGACCCTTCCAGAGCCGAGATATCAAACTTCAAAATTTCGACCCGAAAAAAAAACGACAGTGTTACCCCTTACGTTTTTTTTCATTTTTGGGCGAAAAATTAAGTTTCTCCAATCTTCTCAAAACTCTGGATTATGATAGAGGGCTCTGAGACTTTGACCTGAGTGCAAAAATGGATGATCTAGACCCTTCCAGAGCCGAGATATCAAACTTCAAAATTTCGACCCGAAAAAAAAACGACAGTGTTACCCCTTACGTTTTTTTTCATTTTTGGGCGAAAAATTAAGTTTCTCCAATCTTCTCGAAACTCTGGATTATGATAGAGGGCTCTGAGACTTTGACCTGAGTGCAAAAATGGATGATCTAGACCCTTCCAGAGCCGAGATATCAAACTTCAAAATTTTGACCCGAAAAAAAAACGACAGTGTTACCCCTTACGTTTTTTTTCATTTTTGGGCGAAAAATTAAGTTTCTCCAATCTTCTCGAAACTCTGGATTATGATAGAGGGCTCTGAGACTTTGACCTGAGTGCAAAAATGGATGATCTAGACCCTTCCAGAGCCGAGATATCAAACTTCAAAATTTCGACCCGAAAAAAAAACGACAGTGTTACCCCTTACGTTTTTTTCATTTTTGGGCGAAAAATTAAGTTTCTCCAATCTTCTCAAAACTCTGGATTATGATAGAGGGCTCTGAGACTTTGACCTGAGTGCAAAAATGGATGATCTAGACCCTTCCAGAGCCGAGATATCAAACTTCAAAATTTCGACCCGGAAAAAAAACGACAGTGTTACCCCTTACGTTTTTTTCATTTTTGGGCGAAAAATTAAGTTTCTCCAATCTTCTCAAAACTCTGGATTATGATAGAGGGCTCTGAGACTTTGACCTGAGTGCAAAAATGGATGATCTAGACCCTTCCAGAGCCGAGATATCAAACTTCAAAATTTCGACCCGGAAAAAAAACGACAGTGTTACCCCTTACGTTTTTTTCATTTTTGGGCGAAAAATTAAGTTTCTCCAATCTTCTCAAAACTCTGGATTATGATAGAGGGCTCTGAGACTTTGACCTGAGTGCAAAAATGGATGATCTAGACCCTTCCAGAGCCGAGATATCAAACTTCAAAATTTCGACCCGGAAAAAAAACGACAGTGTTACCCCTTACGTTTTTTTTCATTTTTGGGCGAAAAATTAAGTTTCTCCAATCTTCTCAAAACTCTGGATTATGATAGAGGGCTCTGAGACTTTGACCTGAGTGCAAAAATGGATGATCTAGACCCTTCCAGAGCCGAGATATCAAACTTCAAAATTTCGACCCGAAAAAAAAAACGACAGTGTTACCCCTTACGTTTTTTTTCATTTTTGGGCGAAAAATTAAGTTTCTCAAATCTTCTCGAAACTCTGGATTATGATAGAGGGCTCTGAGACTTTGACCTGAGTGCAAAAATGGATGATCTAGACCCTTCCAGAGCCGAGATATCAAACTTCAAAATTTCGACCCGAAAAAAAAACGACAGTGTTACCCCTTACGTTTTTTTCATTTTTGGGCGAAAAATTAAGTTTCTCCAATCTTCTCGAAACTCTGGATTATGATAGAGGGCTCTGAGACTTTGACCTGAGTGCAAAAATGGATGATCTAGACCCTTCCAGAGCCGAGATATCAAACTTCAAAATTTCGACCCGGAAAAAAAACGACAGTGTTACCCCTTACGTTTTTTTCATTTTTGGGAGAAAAATTAAGTTTCTCCAATCTTCTCAAAACTCTGGATTATGATAGAGGGCTCTGAGACTTTGACCTGAGTGCAAAAATGGATGATCTAGACCCTTCCAGAGCCGAGATATCAAACTTCAAAATTTCGACCCGGAAAAAAAACGACAGTGTTACCCCTTACGTTTTTTTCATTTCTGGGCGAAAAATTAAGTTTCTCCAATCTTCTCAAAACTCTGGATTATGATAGAGGGCTCTGAGACTTTGACCTGAGTGCAAAAATGGATGATCTAGACCCTTCCAGAGCCGAGATATCAAACTTCAAAATTTCGACCCGGAAAAAAAACGACAGTGTTACCCCTTACGTTTTTTTTCATTTTGGGGCGAAAAATTAAGTTTCTCCAATCTTCTCAAAACTCTGGATTATGATAGAGGGCTCTGAGACTTTGACCTGAGTGCAAAAATGGATGATCTAGACCCTTCCAGAGCCGAGATATCAAACTTCAAAATTTCGACCCGGAAAAAAAACGACAGTGTTACCCCTTACGTTTTTTTTCATTTTTGGGCGAAAAATTAAGTTTCTCCAATCTTCTCAAAACTCTGGATTATGATAGAGGGCTCTGAGACTTTGACCTGAGTGCAAAAATGGATGATCTAGACCCTTCCAGAGCCGAGATATCAAACTTCAAAATTTCGACCCGGAAAAAAAACGACAGTGTTACCCCTTACGTTTTTTTTCATTTTTGGGCGAAAAATTAAGTTTCTCCAATCTTCTCAAAACTCTGGATTATGATAGAGGGCTCTGAGACTTTGACCTGAGTGCAAAAATGGATGATCTAGACCCTTCCAGAGCCGAGATATCAAACTTCAAAATTTCGACCCGGAAAAAAAACGACAGTGTTACCCCTTACGTTTTTTTTCATTTTTGGGCGAAAAATTAAGTTTCTCCAATCTTCTCAAAACTCTGGATTATGATAGAGGGCTCTGAGACTTTGACCTGAGTGCAAAAATGGATGATCTAGACCCTTCCAGAGCCGAGATATCAAACTTCAAAATTTCGACCCGGAAAAAAAACGACAGTGTTACCCCTTACGTTTTTTTTCATTTTTGGGCGAAAAATTAAGTTTCTCCAATCTTCTCAAAACTCTGGATTATGATAGAGGGCTCTGAGACTTTGACCTGAGTGCAAAAATGGATGATCTAGACCCTTCCAGAGCCGAGATATCAAACTTCAAAATTTCGACCCGAAAAAAAAACGACAGTGTTACCCCTTACGTTTTTTTTCATTTTTGGGCGAAAAATTAAGTTTCTCCAATCTTCTCAAAACTCTGGATTATGATAGAGGGCTCTGAGACTTTGACCTGAGTGCAAAAATGGATGATCTAGACCCTTCCAGAGCCGAGATATCAAACTTCAAAATTTCGACCCGAAAAAAAAACGACAGTGTTACCCCTTACGTTTTTTTTCATTTTTGGGCGAAAAATTAAGTTTCTCCAATCTTCTCAAAACTCTGGATTATGATAGAGGGCTCTGAGACTTTGACCTGAGTGCAAAAATGGATGATCTAGACCCTTCCAGAGCCGAGATATCAAACTTCAAAATTTCGACCCGAAAAAAAAACGACAGTGTTACCCCTTACGTTTTTTTTCATTTTTGGGCGAAAAATTAAGTTTCTCCAATCTTCTCGAAACTCTGGATTATGATAGAGGGCTCTGAGACTTTGACCTGAGTGCAAAAATGGATGATCTAGACCCTTCCAGAGCCGAGATATCAAACTTCAAAATTTCGACCCGAAAAAAAAACGACAGTGTTACCCCTTACGTATTTTTTTTCATTTTTGGGCGAAAAATTAAGTTTCTCCAATCTTCTCGAAACTCTGGATTATGATAGAGGGCTCTGAGACTTTGACCTGAGTGCAAAAATGGATGATCTAGACCCTTCCAGAGCCGAGATATCAAACTTCAAAATTTCGACCCGAAAAAAAAAACGACAGTGTTACCCCTTACGTTTTTTTTCATTTTTGGGCGAAAAATTAAGTTTCTCCAATCTTCTCAAAACTCTGGATTATGATAGAGGGCTCTGAGACTTTGACCTGAGTGCAAAAATGGATGATCTAGACCCTTCCAGAGCCGAGATATCAAACTTCAAAATTTCGACCCGAAAAAAAAACGACAGTGTTACCCCTTACGTTTTTTTTCATTTTTGGGCGAAAAATTAAGTTTCTCCAATCTTCTCAAAACTCTGGATTATGATAGAGGGCTCTGAGACTTTGACCTGAGTGCAAAAATGGATGATCTAGACCCTTCCAGAGCCGAGATATCAAACTTCAAAATTTCGACCCGAAAAAAAAAACGACAGTGTTACCCCTTACGTTTTTTTTTTCATTTTTGGGCGAAAAATTAAGTTTCTCCAATCTTCTCAAAACTCTGGATTATGATAGAGGGCTCTGAGACTTTGACCTGAGTGCAAAAATGGATGATCTAGACCCTTCCAGAGCCGAGATATCAAACTTCAAAATTTCGACCCGAAAAAAAAACGACAGTGTTACCCCTTACGTTTTTTTTCATTTTTGGGCGAAAAATTAAGTTTCTCCAATCTTCTCAAAACTCTGGATTATGATAGAGGGCTCTGAGACTTTGACCTGAGTGCAAAAATGGATGATCTAGACCCTTCCAGAGCCGAGATATCAAACTTCAAAATTTCGACCCGAAAAAAAAACGACAGTGTTACCCCTTACGTTTTTTTTTTCATTTTTGGGCGAAAAATTAAGTTTCTCCAATCTTCTCAAAACTCTGGATTATGATAGAGGGCTCTGAGACTTTGACCTGAGTGCAAAAATGGATGATCTAGACCCTTCCAGAGCCGAGATATCAAACTTCAAAATTTCGACCCGAAAAAAAAACGACAGTGTTACCCCTTACGTTTTTTTTTCATTTTTGGGCGAAAAAATAAGTTTCTCCAATCTTCTCAAAACTCTGGATTATGATAGAGGGCTCTGAGACTTTGACCTGAGTGCAAAAATGGATGATCTAGACCCTTCCAGAGCTGAGATATTGAGATCCCACGTAGCATTTATGCCATTATAAATATCTCAATATCTCAGGTCTGGAAGGGTCTAGAGCCTCCATTTTGGCACTCAGGACTAAGTCTTTATATTTCCTGCTTTATATTTTGGGGTGAAGTGTGACCAGGATCTGGTTTTGATGAGATTCACACACTGACTGCGTTTTGTGTGTGTGTGTGTGCACCTGCTGACTGGTCTAGCACACAGTAGTGCAGTGCCAGATCAGAGCTGTGTGTAATAAGCCCAGCAGTGTTTATGTGGATGAGTGCGTGTTGGCGCTGATTGTGTCCTCTTCACATCCGTTGCTCCACTCCTCCAGCACCCGACTGCCAACACTCACTTCAGTCCTTAATATGAAGACATGTTGTGATGGATCCATGTCAATATCGGGATTCTGATAACACCTGGTTTGGCCTATACATCCTTTAACATTCCCAGTTATTAAAGCCTCTAAATGTGTGTGTTGTGTACCAATATAACCGATCTTCAGGCAGTTTCATGGGATTTATGTAACACGTTGGCCCCCCCTTTTTTTGTAGGGAAAGTGTTGGATATTTATAATGGCATAAATGCTAAGTGGGATCTCCATATCTCAGCTCTGGAAGGGTCTAGAGCCTCCATTTTTGCACTCGGGTCTAAGTCTCATGGCCCTCTATCAGAATCCAGAGTTTCGAGAAGTTTAGAGAAACTCAAAAATTCGACCCCCAAAAAAAAACGACAGTGGTACCCCTTTCGGTTTTTTTTTCGGGCAAAAAATTAAGTTTCTCCTATCTTCTCAAAACTCTGGATTCTGATAGAGGGCCATGAGACTTAGACCTGAGTGCAAAAATGGAGGCTCTAGACCCTTCCATAGCTGAGATATCGAAAATCAAAAATTCGACCCGGAAAAAAAAAACGACAGTGGTACCCCTTTTGATTTTTTTTTTTCGGGCGAAAAATTAAGTTTCTTCTATCTTCTCAAAACTCTGGATTCTGATAGAGGGCCATGAGACATAGACCTGAGTGCAAAAATGGAGGCTCTAGACCCTTCCAGAGCTGAGATATCGAAAATCAAAAATTCGACCCGAAAAAAAAAGACAGTGGTACCCCTTTTGATTTTTTTTTTCGGGCAAAAAATTAAGTTTCTCCAATCTTCTCAAAACTCTGGATTCTGATAGAGGGCCATGAGACATAGACCTGAGTGCAAAAATGGATGATCTAGACCCTTCCAGAGCTGAGATATCGAAAATCAAAAATTCGACCCGAAAAAAAAAACGACAGTGTTACTTACCCCTTTTGATTTTTTTTTCGGGCGAAAAATTAAGTTTCTCCAATCTTCTCAAAATTCTGGATTCTGATAGGGTCTAGAGCCTCCATTTTTGCACTCAGGTCTAAGTCTCATGACCCTCTATCAGAATCCAGAGTTTTGAGAAGATTGGAGAAACTTAATTTTTCGCCCGAAAAAAAATCAAAAGGGGTAAGTAACACTGTCGTTTTTTTTTCGGGTCGAATTTTTGATTTTCGATATCTCAGCTCTGGAAGGGTCTAGAGCCTCCATTTTTGCACTCAGGTCTAAGTCTCATGGCCCTCTATCAGAATCCAGAGTTTCGAGAAGATTAGAGAAACTCAAAAATTCAACCCCCAAAAAAAACGACAGTGGTACCCCTTTCGTTTTTTTTTTTTTTTGGTGAAAAATTAAGTTTCTCCTATCTTCTCAAAACTCTGGGCTCTGATAGAGGGCCATGAGTTGTCTTAAAGATTGCATTTGCATGGGGGGCGTGGTTCAGCGCGGTCCTTAGCGGGAGAGCGAGGGGGAGCCGAGCGGCAAGCGGGCCATGCTGACAGAGTGGGGAGAGAGAGACTGGGAGCTTGTGCATGCGCTGTCGAGAGAGAGAAAACACTGGGCTGAAAGCTGTTTCAGTGGAAAGAGTGTTGCTGCATTTGTGACCTGAGAAGCTGTATCCAGCGGGAAGAGTATTGTTTTATATGTGATTTGTTTTTGAAATATTCTGAATTAATTGTGTGAGCGCGAGCAAGCGCAGTGGGAAGAGAAAGTAACTCAATAAAGTGCACGAGCCCCAGTATTCGACAACCCTGTGTCTCCTTCCATCACCCATTCACCGAACCAACATCCCTGTCACACATTCATTTTGCCTTTTTCCTGCAATACTTGAATAAAGCAGATCATCATTCATTCAGAGCTGTTGTGGCTGTGCTGCGGTGTGTCACGTGACAAACAATAACACGTCACCATGGAAACCATACAGTGAATAAATAACGGTTGCATTGCAAAGTTCACGCTGCAGAGTCAGACCGTTTTTTTGTAATTTGTCATATGCAATTTTTAACTAATATCCCAGAAACAGAACATTGGTACGATTGAATCATTGACATTTCAGCACTCCTCCAGACAGCGACTTAAGCACAACAAGGCTCCTTGTTGCACGTTAATATTTTTTCCTTTTTTGGAAAATCACAGAGAAAAAAAAATGTTAGTAACCACTTGTACACCTGATTAGTTTTCATTAGATTTTTTAGTTTTTCATTTGATATTTAGTTTCTTTGCTCCTCTGTATTTGTCTCTTGGACTGCTTACGGTTACCTTTATCGCCCGCCTCGCTCCGCTCCCGTCTCTGCCGTTTGTTCAATAAATGTTCTTATCTGCTTTTGATTTTTACATTTTATTTATCATACTTAAAATAAATTAGTAAATTTGTTTATTTTTATTTTATTTTTTCACAAATATATAACGTTTGTGTATTAAGTGCAATTTGATTACCATATGGAGTTTTAATAAAGTTGAATTGATGTAACCTGCTCTAATTTTTACTCTACTAAGTGTACACTTGCTGGTGTTTTGTTTCTAATTTACTGTTAGGCTCATTAAATAATACTAAGGATAAACAATATTTAAAAAAGAATATAAATATATATAAAATTAAAATGAATATAAAATTAAATAAAAAAAATAACCCCAAAATATAACAATGCTAAATGGGGATATCTATAGCATATAAATTAATATACCACGTAAATTACGTGATCCACGTAAATGGCTGGCCCTCAGCCAAATTTTAAAACCCAGTGTGGCCCTTGAGCCAAAAAGTTTGCCCACCCCTGCTCTAGACCCTTCCAGAGCTGAGATATCGATACTCAAAAATTCGACCCGAAAAAAAAAAACGACAGTGGTACCCCTTTCGGGCAAAAAATTAAGGTTCTCCAATCTTCTCAAAACTCTGGGCTCTGATAAAGGGCAATGAGACTTAAACCTGAGTGCAAAAATGGAGGCTCTAGACCCTTCCAGAGCTGAGGTATCGAAACTCAAAAATTTGACCCGAAAAAAAAAAAGACAGTGTTACCCCTTTCGGGGGTTTTTTCAAGCGAAAAATTAAGTTTCTCCTATCTTCTCAAAACTCTATTCTGATAGATGGCCATGAGACTTAGACCTGTGTGCAAAAATTAAGGCTCTAGACCCTTCCAGAGCTGAGATATTAAGATCCCACGTAGCATTTATGCCATTATAAATATCTCAGCTCAGGATGGGTCTAGAACCCCCATTTTGGCACTCAGGTCTAAGTCTCTAAGGCCATCTATCAGAATCCAGAGTTTCAAGAAGATCAGAGAAACTCAAAATTTTGACCCAAAAAAAACGACAGTGGTACCCCTTTCGTTTTTTTTGCGGGGCGAAAAATTAAGTTTCTCCGATCTTCTCAAAACTCTGGATTCTGATAGAGGGCCATGAGACATAGACCTGAGTGCAAAAATGGAGGCTCTAGACCCTTCTAGAGCTGAGATATTGAGATCCCACTTAACATTAATGCCATTATAAATATCTCAGCTCTGGAAGGGTCTAGAGCCTCCATTTTTGCACTCAGGACTAAGTCTCGTGGCCATCTATCAGAATCCAGAGTTTCAAGAAGATCAGAGAAACTCAAAATTTTGACCCAAAAAAAACGACAGTGGTACCCCTTTCGTTTTTTTTTCGGGGCGAAAAATTAAGTTTCTCCAATCTTCTCAAAACTCTGGATTCTGATAGAGGGCCATGAGACTTAAACCTGAGTGCAAAAATGGAGGCTCTAGACCGTTCCAGAGCTGAGATATCGATACTCAAAAATTCGACCCGAAAAAAAAATCTTTTGTTTTTTTTTTTTCGGCGAAAAATTAAGGTTCTCCAATCTTCTCAAAACTCTGGATTCTGATAGAGGGCCATGAGACTTAAACATGAGTGCAAAAATGGAGGCTCTAGACCCTTCCAGAGCTGAGATAGCGAAACTCAAAAATTCGACCCGAAAAAAAAAAAAAAAACACAGTGGTACCCCTTTCGGTTTTTTATTTCGGGCGAAAAATTAAGGTTCTCCAATGTTCTCAAAACTCTGGATTCTGATAGAGGGCCATGAGACTTAAACATGAGTGCAAAAATGGAGGCTCTAGACTTCGAAACATTTGATGTTTCATGGATCAGGTGTGTGTGTGTGTGTCGTACAGGTGCTAACCCTCCCCGACCTGGAGGTTTCCCCGGTGCAAACAGTCCTGGACCCGTGGCAGACCTGTACGGCCCCAGCAGTCAGGACTCAGCTGTGGGAAATTACATCAGTGCTGCCAGCCCCCAGCCGGGCTCCGGGTTCAATCACAGTATCGCAGTGAGTACGGCGCTCTTTCACTCAAGACATCCAAAAGTACAGAGAAACTTCTCACTTTTGTCCATCATGGTTTTTAATTCTATTCAACCTCCAACTGAGAAATAAGTGTCTGATTGGCTGTTCCTTCCATCATGACTCACTTTTTTATGCCAAGTGCTTGATTGTCGGCGCAGCAATTTATAAACGCAGCACTGGAAAAAAGAAAGAAAGAGAAAAAATGAATATCAGAGGAATTAGTTCCATTCCACATGTTCAAAAATACCCCAATGAGTCACGAGTCTCCGTTAGACTGACACTTCTCGTCTCGCTGATGTTTTGTTTGGGGAATAAAAGCATCACAAACAGTTTAGAGAAAGCGAAAAGCTGCCATGGTTGGAAATGAGCAAGTTGTCAAAAATCAGATGTCCCTGTAACTAGCAGATACTCTTGACACCGTCTCCAAACAAAAGCCCATGCGTTGCACAAAAACATGCTTTAATTGGCTTTTGTCGGGGAGCGCACGGATTCTGTCTGCACATGTCACGGACGTCAGGTTGCGGCTCGGTGTCAGCGCGGATCTCAATTTGAAGAAGAAAGCATTTATAATGAGGTGCCAAATTGAAATTAAATGATTCACCCTCTTCTCACAAATCAATTTCTTAACTAACTGAAGCACGTTTTGATTTATGCGAGTGTTTGCAGCAGATTTCTACAGTTTTGTTGCTTGAGGGTGATCTGCTTTAAGGCCTGTTTTCTGCTGTATATGAAAGAGGTGTAATTGTGGTGGATTAGTTAAATATTCTGTCATTGTTTACACATCTTGCTGTTCCAACCTTGATAATATATATATATATATATATATATATATATTTTTTTTTTTTTTAAAAATCACCATAATAGTCCATATACGATGGTTTAATCAAAGTCTTCAGAAATCAGACAATACTTTTGTCGCATTTTGGTTTGAGAAATAAACATTTACTTTGGTTTTCATTTTTCTCAAATGTACCAACATGTGCCATCCATGGTTTAAATACTTTACATGAAGAAGAAGAGAAAAAAAAAACTTTTGAAAAAAACGTTCTGGGCCTCAGGATGATATAATCACATTGTTAAGAGCATAAGAAACAAATGAAAAAAAAAAAAAAGATATTTTATTCATGTTATGCTATGACCTCTAGTTGACACCAGGACTCGATTGTTTAAAAAAATAAAAAATAAAATGACATGAAATTATATATAGGCAAAAATAATGGCAATATTTGAAAATCGATAATAATTATTGTTATTATTTGTTTAAATTACATTGAAAGTCTAGGTTTTGACATAAATTCAGATATCAAACATCAAAATGTAATGATTTACAGATTAATTTATGAATTATTTGTTGACAGAATTACATATAAACATCGTTTCCTATTTTTATTGTATTTTTTTGCTGAAAAAACGAAATAAAAACGGACACGCCGCATAACTGAGACAGCGCGCGCGGCATCGCCACATCCGGGGATGAACGACTTCGAGCTTGTACAAAAATTTATTTTGAATCATTTTTAACCAAAAAAGCTGCGGACTGCACCTTTAAATTGAATTTTTTAAATTTTATGACTCACTCATATTGAATCACCCAGTAATGAAACAAGTGTAGTCTGTTTTCGAACGAATGTTTTGACTTAATGACAAATACAGTAACGATGTAATTGATACAATCTTTATTTAAAGTGTTAATTGACTTTCAAAAGGTTACTTACTCTATTTTGATCACATAAACTTTTATTCGAATACTATAGACATAACCAAATTGTTGTCGTTTAGGAATAAGATCGTGTCGCGATCGCTATCTTTTAACGGTTAATTGTGCAGATCTACAACAGCAACTCGTTGTTGTCTTATTAGTTAATGATCTGAATCAGGTGTGTTAAATAAAGGAGACAGAGCTGTGGAATGAAAACTACCTCACAAACCTGATTCGTTAACTTTCACTATTGGGCCCTTGAGCAAGACATTTATGTTTAGAGATTGACTCTGTAAGAATTAAGGCACTTTGAATGAAAAAAACCCCTCGTTAAATTGGTTGCTAATGTTGAAGAATTGAAAATAAACAGCTGTTTATTGTGTATAAAGACAATTCATTGGTGACAGGAATATTAACTGCTGGTTAGAAACTGAAGTGAGCAGAAACTTGAGTCTTTTATTCTTCATTTCTGCCTCCTGGCATCTAAATAAAACATGCCACTGCATGAATTCATAACTTTATTCATCGGCATTAGTGTGTTTCTGAGTGAGAGCGTTTTGTGCTGTGTGATTAATTCTAAATGTAGTGTGCGTTTGTTCAGCTGGACTGATGGATGTGTGTGTGTGTGTGTGTGTGTGTGTGTGTATTGCTTGATGTCTCCGTGCAGAACATTAACACGGGAAATGACGCAGAACTAAAATGCTCGTCTCCATTTATTTTTCTGACTCGTGTCACCAGTTCACCTCCTCTCTCTCTCTCTTTCTCATAGTTTAAACACATGTCCAAGACAAAATAGTTTTATTACCCACAATTCTTAAAATTAGGAAGCCTGGTAGAAAAGCCAATATAAACTTAAGAAAGCGTTTCCTTCCTGCCCTCTAAAGCAGCGGGTGTGAGACTGACTTTGATTTATTCGTATGGATTAGACAGATCCGCTCCTGCCATGCACACAATAGTCTGATGACAGGCCGATAAGCGGCTGTGTTTCTCAGAAAGGCTTGTTGACAGGTTGCCGTTTTGCCCTCTAAATCAGCCGTGTGGGTTGGTAAGTTCACAAATGCAGTCTGACAATGGGCAGGATTTATTTATTCAGGACCGATCAGCTCCACAGAAGAGGAATCACAGCAAATGTGTTTTCCAGAATCAACTTTCATATGCAACACATTAACCTACCTACTTACCAGCATTAACTTTCACATCCAGTTACACATTAACCAACCAACCAGTGTTAACTTTCACATGCAGTTACACATTAACCAACCTACCAGTGTTAACTTTCACATGCAGTTACACATTAACCAACCTACCAGTGTTAACTT
The DNA here is from genome assembly GCF_988280905.1 of Pimephales promelas. Lineage (NCBI taxonomy): Eukaryota > Metazoa > Chordata > Actinopteri > Cypriniformes > Leuciscidae > Pimephales > Pimephales promelas. The sequence goes on along the minus strand of NC_142791.1, from coordinate 1,050,851 downwards.
TCACATCCAGTTACACATTAACCAACCAACCAGTGTTAACTTTCACATCCAGTTACACATTAACCAACCTACCAGTGCTAACTTTCACATGCAGTTACACATTAACCAACCTACCAGCATTAACTTTCACATCCAGTTACACATTAACCAACCAACCAGTGTTAACTTTCACATGCAGTTACACATTAACCAACCTACCAGTGTTAACTTTCACATGCAGTTACACATTAACCAACCTACCAGTGTTAACTTTCACATCCAGTTACACATTAACCAACCAACCAGTGTTAACTTTCACATCCAGTTACACATTAACCAACCTACCAGTGCTAACTTTCACATGCAGTTACACATTAACCAACCTACCAGTGTTAACTTTCACATGTAGTTACACATTAACCAACCTACCAGTGTTAACTTTCACATGCAGTTACACATTAACCAACCTACCAGTGTTAACTTTCACATGCAGTTACACATTGACCAACCTACCAGTGTTAACTTTCACATGCAGTTACACATTAACCTACCTACCAGTAATAACTTTCACATGCAGTTACACATTAACCTACCTACCAGTAATAACTTTCACATGCAGTTACACATTAACCAACCTACCAGTAATAACTTTCACATGCAGTTACACATTAACCTACCTACCAGTAATAACTTTCACATGCAGTTACACATTAACCTACCTACCAGTGTTAACTTTCACATGCAGTTACACATTAACCAACCAACCAGTATCAACTTTCACATGCAGTTACACATTAACCTACCTACCAGTGTTAACTTTCACATGCAGTTACACATTAACCAACCTACCAGTAATAACTTTCACATGCAGTTACACATTAACCAACCTACCAGTAATAACTTTCACATGCAGTTACACATTAACCTACCTACCAGTGTTAACTTTCACATGCAGTTACACATTAACCAACCAACCAGTATCAACTTTCACATGCAGTTACACATTAACCAACCTACCAGTGTTAACTTTCACATGCAGTTACACATTGACCAACCTACCAGTGTTAACTTTCACATGCAGTTGCACATTAACCAACCTACCAGTGTTAACTTTCACATGCAGTTACACATTAACCAACCTAACAGTGTTGACTTTCACATGCAGTTACACATTAACCAACCTACCAGTGTTAACTTTCACATGCAGTTACACATTAACCAACCTACCAGTGTTAACTTTCACATGCAGTTACACATTGACCAACCTACCAGTGTTAACTTTCACATGCAGTTACACATTAACCAACCTACCAGTGTTGACTTTCACATGCAGTTACACATTAACCAACCTACCAGTGTTAACTTTCACATGCAGTTACACATTAACCAACCTACCAGTGTTAACTTTCACATGCAGTTACACATTGACCAACCTACCAGTGTTAACTTTCACATGCAGTTGCACATTAACCAACCTACCAGTGTTAACTTTCACATGCAGTTACACATTAACCAACCTAACAGTGTTGACTTTCACATGCAGTTACACATTAACCAACTTACCAGTGTTGACTTTCACATGCAGTTACACATTAACCAACCTACCAGTGTTAACTTTCACATGCAGTTACACATTAACCAACCTACCAGTGTTAACTTTCACATGCAGTTACACATTAACCAACCTACCAGTAATAACTTTCACATGCAGTTACACATTAACCTACCTACCAGTAATAACTTTCACATGCAGTTACACATTAACCTACCTACCAGTGTTAACTTTCACATGCAGTTACACATTAACCAACCAACCAGTATCAACTTTCACATGCAGTTACACATTAACCTACCTACCAGTGTTAACTTTCACATGCAGTTACACATTAACCAACCTACCAGTGTTAACTTTCACATGCAGTTACACATTGACCAACCTACCAGTGTTAACTTTCACATGCAATTACACATTAACCAACCTACCAGTGTTGACTTTCACATGCAGTTACACATTGACCAACCTACCAGTGTTGACTTTCACATGCAGTTACACATTAACCAACCTACCAGTGTTAACTTTCACATGCAGTTACACATTAACCAACCTACCAGTGTTGACTTTCACATGCAGTTACACATTAACCAACCTACCAGTGTTAACTTTCACATGCAGTTACACATTAACCAACCTACCAGTAATAACTTTCACATGCAGTTACACATTAACCTACCTACCAGTAATAACTTTCACATGCAGTTACACATTAACCAACCTACCAGTGCTAACTTTCACATGCAGTTACACATTAACCAACCTACCAGTGTTAACTTTCACATGTAGTTACACATTAACCAACCTACCAGTGTTAACTTTCACATGCAGTTACACATTGACCTACCTACCAGTGTTAACTTTCACATGCAGTTACACATTAACCAACCTACCAGTGTTAACTTTCACATGCAGTTACACATTAACCAACCTACCAGTGTTAACTTTCACATGCAGTTACACATTAGCCTTCACATGCAGTTACACATTGTCGGTTAAAAACAAGAAAGTGGCTGGTAAAAACATTGAGTGGTTGGTAGATTTTGAAATCCACAGTGGCCGCCGGTGGACAAAAAAGTTGATTTCTTCCATCCCTGCTTAGTAATGTCAAGGTGTCATAACAAAAACATCTCAAACAATGTCATATTTGCACTAAAAATGTCAAAACTGAGCAAAAGACACCTAATGACAGTTGTCACAAACATGCATATATGTCATGATTATGAAGGTGTCATGTTAGTCTTATGCACACCCCTTCAAGTAAAGTGTTACCAAAGAATGAATCTCAGACCCTTCATAAGAGAAACGCGTTAAGTATTCTGTGTTAGATTAACACTACATCAATGATTCTGCTCAACGTCTTACACATTATCTGCTTTCAGGGTCCTTTGATCGCCACAGCTTTTACAAATGGATACCACTGAAAGCGAAGATGCAGCACCAACTCATTGAAGGTATGCACGTCTTTCTCTTTCAGAAAATTTCATTCTGATTCCTTTATGTAGCCATTCATAGTCAAGTTAAAGGAGTAGTTCACTTTTAAAAGAACTTTTGCTGAAAATTTACTCACCCCCGTGTCATCCAAGATGTCCACGTCTTTCTTTCTTCAGTCAAAAACAAATTAAGGTTTTTGATGAAAATATTCCAGGATTTTTCTCCATATAATGGACTTCATTGGGGACCAAACGGTTCAAGGTCCAAACGAGAGTTTCAGTGCAAACTGTTCAAAGGGCTTTAAACGACTCCAGACGATGAATAAGGGTCTTATCTAGGACCCTTCGAGTCATGACTGGAAAAAAGATTTGTTAATTTTGATGAACGAGTTCGAACAGGAGAGTCACAAACGCGCATCACAGAACAGAGCAAGGCAAGCATTTGAGCTTATAAAACAAACTTTTTTTTTTTTTTTTAAATGAGCGATCGTTTCGCTAGATAAGACTCTTATTCATCGTCTGGAATCGTTTAAAGCCCTTTGAAGCTGCACTGAAACTCTCATTTGGAACTTGAACCGTTTGGACCCCATTGAAGTCCATTATATGGAGAAAATCCTGGAATGTTTTCATCAAAAACCTTAATTTCTTTTCGACTGAAGAAAGAAAGACATGGACATCTTGGATGACATGGGGGCGAGTAAATTATCAGCAAAAGTATTTTTTTTTTTTTAAGCAAATGTTTGTGGTTTCCTGTTCTATAATGTGTGTCATCTGTTTTGAATCACCAGAATTCATCTGGAGGCCCTGGGAAAATGGCCAGAGTCTCTGATTGGTTCATGTACAGTGGATGTCATAAAGACTTCAAGCACTACAGGTTCTGATTGGTGAAAGGACAAGGGGGTGTGGACCCGAATAAAGAAGAAAAACATCTCAGAAAACACAACATCAGAACTGCTGTAATCCAGCCCTCCGGTCACCACAGGACTCACTGCTTTCCTTTTTTGTCCCCTTTCTGTATGCGTTTTAAATGACTTTGGCTTTTAGAGCAAAAAATAACGTAGATGAATGAATCATTAAGTTGCGATCGTCACGATTCTTTTAAGGTTCATCGCTCATTTTAAGTGTGGTCCGACTCAATTTTGATGCCAGTTAAAAAAAAAAAAAAAAACTAATATTTTGCACACTTGGACAGACGCCGCACTGAAAGACACCACGCCATTCATCCATTGAAAAAAAAAAGGAAAAAAAAGAAAATTACTTAATCTTAGTAGCTGTTTTTAATTGTGAAGTCTCATTGTTGATCATAATGACCTATTTTTGGGCAATACAGAGGGAGAGGACTCCAATATTTTTATGGTCCTTTTTATATATATATATATCTATATCTATCTATCTGTGTTTGTTGTTGTTGTCATTTAGGGAAAAAAAGTATACTGTAACATTTGTTTTCAAACATGGTGGTTTCAAATATAAGAGAAAGAAATGTATCTGTAAATATACTTCACTGCATATAACCAGTTCAGGGTGAAATTAATTGACGTATGATGGTTAAAAAAATATATATAATTAGCGTACACACACACACGACATGAGCTGAATCATTTTACAGGTGTGATACCAGCATACTCCGTTTCAGAAACACCACTCCCGTCCAAAGCACACTGTGTGTTAGTGATCAACGAGAGGACGTTTTCCTGTGACATTTTTATACTCTTTAGAAGAAAAAAAACAAAAAAGAAACTTACTATGTTGTCTCTCGTTGTTAATGTCGTCTAATAGAGGACGTTCCTCTTGATTTTGGAACCTGTCGTGGACTGTACGTGAACGAAGCCGTTTATTTCACTTTTGACTGAAGCAAACAAACATTTTGAATGAATCATACCTCAGTCCTGTGAGATTTAATTTATTCTGAGTAAATCAAGTGTACGGAGGAAGCTAAAAGAATGGCGCTTTTCTCTTTGCACATGCTAGCTGTCACGAGTGACCTTACGGAGATTTGATGTATGAAAAATTGTTGCTTTTTATTTTTTTGCCACTGGCGTCCAGAACGCGGGTTGAGAAGCCAAACGAAAAGCAATCTATTACTGGTGTGCTCCGATTCCATTTCAAGGACATTTTATCTGAAATATTGACATATTTTAATATACAGCCAGTTGAAGACACTGAAAAAAAAAATGTGTTGACCCGAAACCCAGTTGAAAAGCTGTTTTAGGTCAAACATATATATATAAATAGCAATTTTTTTATGTTAAATGATCTGATATGTATATTCTGATGTAAATGTGTCTTTCTTTTTCCTGCTGCAGATGTAAACTGTTTTATTTGGTGTAGTGTGGCGGCTCTAAACGCCAGCGCCTCGAAAACATTTATAGAGCCAGTCACGTAATAATATTTAAACAAACGAAGGGAACGGAGCGAGGGAAGAAAACTATTGTAATGTTCAAATGTAAAAAACAAAAAAACAAATTAAAAATGAAACCAAGATGTTTGTTCAGTGATTTCAATTTTGAGTCAGGTTATTTTTGTGGTTGTTGACTTTCTTCATTTATCTTTTTAAAGCATCATCTAACAAAATGTGAGACCTTTTTTACCCCATCATCTCTCAGTATTACACTGAACACACGCTTACAAGTAATTAGCTGACTTTATACACATTGAGCGGCACAAGTCAGGCGTTACATACACTGTCAGAAGAAAAGGTTCTATCAGTGCTACGTATTTGGAACCCCTAAGGTTCTATACAGAAGCCTTTTTAAGGGTCAATAAGAACTCTAGGGTTCTTCATAACCAGGAAAAAGGTTCTATATGGTTCTATCATTTGTTTTGACCTTTCCGGATTAAATGTTTCATATTATTGACAAACATGATTTCTGTCTACTCTGGCTTTATACTGAGTTTAGGTGTGACATCAGTAGTGAACAGCCAATCACATGCTGAGAATGTGTCACTCCAAGATAACTTAAAGCTGCACTGAAACATTTTTTTATATGGAGAAAATCCTGGAATGTTTTCATCAAAAACCTTAATTTCTTTTCACCTGAAGAAAGAAAGACATGGACATCTTGGATGACATGGGGGTGAGTAAATTATCAGCAAAAGTTTTTTTAAAAGTGAACTACTCCTTTAAACGAGGTGGTCGGCCCGAATGAAAACGTTCTCTAGGCCGGTTTTATAGCTAAAAACCAAAGAGTGCCTCTGTATCCGAGCAATTATTATTCTTCGTGCATTGCAAGAATGCTGTCTTAACGAAGCCTAACTTGCTTTATAAATGTAATATACAGTGATGTGAATAAGTTTGGACACCCATGCTAAAGTTGCCTAAAAAGAGGAATAAAAAATCATCTTTTGGATATTGATCTTAATGCCTTAATTAGAAAAATGAGGAAAACTCCAACCTTTAAGGACACAGATTTTCTTTGTGAATGAATAATGTGTCATAAATAAATAAATGTTTTTCCTTAAAATACAGGGTGCATACTGTAAGTCAGGACACCCCTATGTTAAATTCCCATAGAGTCAGGCCGATTTTTATTTTTAAAAGCCAGTTATTTCCTTTTTTTAGGCAACTTTAGCATGGGTGTCCAAACTTATTCACATCACTGTATTTTTTTAATATTTAATTTATCAGAGCAGGAATCAAGGCTACATTCGAGTAAGTGTTTGCGTGTATCCTGACCGTTGTAAACAAAGCCAGCGGAGCGACTGTCTCTGTCCATCTTGAGGAATGAAAACGGTTCAACCAAATAACGTATATTGACAAGAAGTGAACGCTCCATTGCAACACCAGTATTTTTCAATATTATATTATATTAATGACCGTTAAAGCAAGACTATGTAAACAAAACAAAAAAAACACAGCCAATGTCCAAAGTGGCAATTAAAGTTATAGGATAACGGACACAGCGCATCAATGATCATCATGTTTGTAGCAAGATCCAGGGGATTAAAACGTACAAAATATATAATATTTCAGGCCTAGTGGAGTTGGTAACTAATACAAGTAGTAAATGTGTAAAGTTGCATTCAATGGAAATACCATATACTGTAAAAAATATGGACAAAGCATCTGTGACGTCACCCATAGGCTGGTTTGAGGTTGTTTATGGGGGGTATGGGTGTCGCCATATTAGAAAATCTTGAGAAATACAAAATACAAATGTTCAGAAATACAAATGTTCAGAAAGGATACAGAGGTGGTATGATGTGTCGTGTCAGATCATGGCCGAGACGTCAAATCCCACTCGGTGCAGCCCGTTATCAGCTGTCAATCAAAGTTAACCGCCCTTATTTGTCATACATTTTATATCTAAATACGATCTAAACTAACGAGTTAGAAAAAAATTCCCTCACCTCACAGTTGTCAGGCACGCGGAACCTATCGAAAAATACAATAAAAGTCAAACTGTAAACATTTGAATTTATGCTGTTAAAACGGACATTTTAATGTGAGGTCTATGGATATTTGCTCCCTTTTGGGACCGGCCTCTTGCGGATTTTGCCCCTTGGGAAATACTCACTAATGCAAGAAAAAACTACCTCAAAAAACTGTTATCTGTGCTGTTGTCCAGTAACTGCAGTTGGAATTTTCACCCCAAAATGGCGGCCGCGCTCCCGAAGCGCCACCTAGTGGCTGTTACCAAAAAAGCATCAAAGTTTCGCTTCTTGTTCTTCTATACTCTTTGGTTGAACTCTGACCAAGAAGAGGATAGTTTTATACACGTGGCTTGCATAAACACATTTTGGTACGCTTTGAAATGATGCCTTGTGAAAGCAAACCAAACACTTCAGAACAAAGAAAATGACCAACAGGTATGAAAATGCAGCCCTACACTGCAACCTATTGGGCTTTGCTAATCAGCTTTTCTGATAATCAAGTCAATTTGTGTGAAAAGACAATGGTCATGAAAACAGTGGACTTACTTTTGGAAAAATACTTTTGGCGTTTGGTTGGAGAGACGGTGCTCACAGAAGGCACACGCAAACTTTCTTTCTCAATTGGCTCATTTTGGCTTTCATGGGCTCTATAATAACATTTTCTACCTCATGAATTTCGCTGAATATGAAATGAATATCTTCATAAATGGATATTAAAGGCTTTAGCTGTGCTTAGCCGCTGGAGTATAATAGAAACCCACATGTTGCTTAAGCCGAACAATAACTCCCGGCAAATAAACCGTCGAAGTATAAAACCTAATGCCGCACGTATCTTTATTAGTTTCAGAAATATTTCCTCTGATCGATTGATAAAAACTACATGGTTCTCATATATATGCTGTCAAACGAACCTTATTAAAGTTTCATCTTTTTAGAGTTCACCAAAATAGCTGAACAGTATTAACTACAGATGTAGCGCAAGCGAGCCTATAGAATCATTCATCTAGAGATGACAGGTCAAATATACGATTCTGTCAGAGATAGAGATCATTCATCCCGCTACGAGCTCTCTATTACAGTACGGTCTAATAATATAATTCAAAACGCAATGAGATTTAATCTGAAATATATGAGACAACAAACAGCCTGCCTTCATTAAAAGCTAAATATTGTTTTGATGCCATGTTTAGCTCACTAATACACTTCCCATTCAGGTTTTTTCTTGCAATGACACTCATGGGTGGTGAAAGAACTCGAGTAAAAGTATATAAACCTAAATAAAAAATTACTCCAGTAAAAGTAGGAAGTCCTCCATTCAAACATCACTTGAGTAAAAGTATCCAATTTAAAACATACCGAAAGTAAATACTCAAATGAACTGTAAATATGAATAATTAAGCTGATCTATTGTTTTGGGAGTTATATGCAATGTTCTACTAATATAATGCTGCAATTAAAGGGATAGTTCACTTTGAAATAAATTTTTGGTATATTTTAGGGCATCCAAGATGTAGGTGTCTTTGTTTTCGCAGTAATTCAATTTTGATATTTTTAGGTCAAACTGTTCTTGTCTGTCAGTCATATAATGGAGGTCTATGGTCACCACCTTGAAGAGCAGCACAGAGAAGTCCAGATTAAACATGATTTAATGACTCGTAAATGTAAGTACACATTGATGGACTGAGACACGAAACGAGCGGTTTGTGTAAGAAAACAAACAGTATTTATATCGTTTTACCTAGCCACGTCCAAGTGATCTGATGACGCGGGCGCTTCGGTAAGGCTAACATTAGTAACATTAAAGGAAAACTTTTCCTCTGCGGTCGCCCTACAGGTTGGAAGCGGCATTGTTCGTGAACGCTGTGAATAATAGTAATGCTTACCATAAAGTCAAATTTGTAGTTCTCATTTGAACTACAGAAACGCGACCCGATCTGGCAAACTTACATAGTGTGGTTATATACAGTTATAGGACCATAAAGCAAAGGCAAATGTGCCTTCCACCCTGTTACAACATGATGAACCGCTGAAACGATATTTGGAAACATTATTTTAAGGTAAAAAAAATCTTTAGTGTTGCTTTAACGTCAACTCACCATTCAAAAGAAAACCAAGTCTTTCATTGGTTTGGAAAGCCAGTGTAAGAAACACTTGGACCGGGCGTGGGGAAATGTATCAACGTAAAAAGCAAACTTTGTCTTTAATATTGTAGTGGAGTAAAAATACTTAAGTAAAGCAACAAAGTATTTTTACTTCATTACTCACCACCACTGAAAATGCTAATGTGCTTTTCATTGATTGTGTTTGTGAGATGCCAACATAAAATACGCTTAACAAAAAAAATCGAATGACTTTTGCATCACATAACGTAGTTTATAAGAATATATACAGCATATGCTGCAGAAAACAACTGCTGTGTTTCTAATCAATACGTTATTAGAAATCTTTAAAAATAGTTGATATAGGGCAACATCTCATCCCCCTTTTTCAGTCCCTCTCCCCACTCCTGTATGTCACTGAGCTCACGGCGAGACGGTGTCGACAGGCCCGCAGTGCTGAGATTTGCATATGCAGGTGTCATGAGTGTCACGAGACGGGTTTCAGCTCTCAGCGTGGTCCTGGTCCCGCGGTGTGCACTTCACAGCACGTAAACTAGCAGGATGCTAAGCGCACGTTCTCGGCGGGACTTGGGAGCTCGTCTTTAGCCGCGTGTCCCGTTCGGCGTGAATATTCATGATGCTCTGAGTGTGTACGGGTGTTTCCCGCGGTAAACGTGCATGGGAGAGAGCAGACCTTGCCGCTACTCGGCTCTCGTTAGCGGTAATTAAGCATCAGTCTGAAGCTCAGGCTTAATTGGCAATTAACGATATGTTTGATAAGGGTGAGTGTGTCGGTTCTATGTTTAGAATACATTAAGGTAAATAAGCACTCAGAGAGCACGACACCATCCTCGACAGAGACGCTCATCATATCAACAAACTAAAGTAGATTGCTAGTACACTTGCTTTAGCATAAAGTGGGCATCTATAATAGTAATCGGACTAAACCTTGACCAGAACTCACGCAGCCGCAAAGCACAGGCGGACAGTGTTTAAACTTTAAAGACATAAGCCTAAAATAAATCTGAAGATGAACAAAAGTCTTATGGGTTTGGGGGTTTGGAACGACATGAGGGTGAGGAATTAATGCCTCAGCAGATAACAAATTGGCTTTGGGCCGGATCTGGCTAAATTTTGGCCCACATACCGCATGGAATTACAGTCCAAGGTTGGCCCATGTACTGTTTGCCGTAAGTCAACCAGAACAATGCCGAAAGCGGACTAAAACTCGCCCAGAGCTTTACAGTGTACCCAGATATTATCCAGAACTGGCCCAAAACAATGCCATAATCCCCATATGTCAGCCAGACAAAAGCCAAACTTTAGCCCAGAACTCAGCCACAACTTATCCAGAAGCTCTAATGATGGATCTGGTGTGTAGGGCTGGGTAATAAATATCGATTTCTCATTTTTACAAACCAATATAAATGCTTGAGATCATCTTGAGATCATAGTCATCCTGTTTCATTTGAATGAATGGATCATTGTATCGCGGCTGCGCGCATCAAAAAAAAAAAAAAAAAAAAAAAAAAATCGCAATAATCTTTGTCCTTTGTTACTATTGATATGAAACAAAGTCTCAATTTTCAAATTACGTCCATTTTCTTTAGAAATTCAAAAACATAAATAGTGTTTTGGCGCTGTGGCGTGAGATCGCTCCCATAGTTTACAGCATTTAAGAGATTTGATTCCCTTGAGAAAATTTGCCATTTATTGTAACTGATATCCAAAATAATCGATATTGAATCGAATCGTAATCGAAATTGTGAAATTTGTCTCAATACCCAGCCCTACTGGTGTCAGTTTTTGCATATTCTAAATATACATTATTGTATTAGGCTACACTCTAAAAATACTGAGTTGTTTTAACCCAACTTTGGGTCAAATATGGACAAACCAAAACGTTAAAAATATAATTTAAACTTCAAGTTCAAGGGTTATGACATAAATTGATGCGTACGGACGTCTACCGGAAGCTAGTTATTTTAGTCGCTAAATTTTCAATATGCATATTTTTCTTACACGCTTTTCCCCCGGAGCCGCGTGGAGCACTTTAATAATGAACGGGTGCACTTTGATGGACTTCCAAAGACCCATTCACTCCCATTATAAAGCTTGGAAGAGCCAGGACTTTTTTTTTTTAAATTAAACTCCGATTGTATTCGTCATATACACCTGGGATGGCTTCAGGGTGCTAATTTTCCTTTTTGGGTGAACTAACTAGAGCCAGACCGATATTATCAGCCGATATTAGGCATTTTCCAAACTATCGGTATCGGCAGTTATAATGTCCAATAAACGAATATTTCAAAAATAAAATAAAAACGGACGAAACGCGCTTGAACCATGTCATGAGTGTTGGAGTTGTATAGCTTGTCCACCAGAGGGCACTCTACACTCGTTGAGTTGGTCACGAGACATAGATTGCTTGAATAACAATTAAAAGATCATCCCCATCAGTTCTCTCAACTCAAATAAGCAGGACAAAATTTGTGACTATCATGTCCAGTTTCAAATAAATAAATAAAATATCGCCCGATATATCGGAATATCGGATTTTAAAACCCAAAAATATTTGTATCGGCCTTCAAAATCCTTTATCGGTCGGGTTCAAGAACGAACCCTTTAACATCAAGAAACTCCCGTTGATTTTGCTTCTAGTTTGAATGGAAGGTCAAGTCGAGCTCAATGCATTGTGGGATGCACTATTTACACTAGTTGCTAGCGGCACGTTTTCGCAGAGTGGGTTCATCCACGCATACAGAAAGCAGTATGTGCACAGCAAACATGCTTCATACTCTCCGTCAAAAAAAGTAATTGTGAGCGTACAGCGATGAGATCATGCCGGCGGAGCAAGTGTTGGAGTAGATCAGCGATGGAGGGGGCCGTCTCGCCGTGAGCTAATTGACATGACATATTGACAGGCACTCTTCTGCGTCTGGGGACTCCGGCGCCTGCACAGCCTTCCACATCTCTAATAATCACTGATTAAAAAGCAGTTAAGAGCCTGTGAAGACCAAAATGTGCATTAACCAAACGACCTTCTGGGAGGGAAAAACAGCCGTGCCGGCGGAGAGAAGTTCTTCCCTCTCCCGAACCACGGCGCGGTTATCAAAAGATGAGATGTTTGAAAATGCGCTTTCGCTAATGTCCTCTTTTTGCCCAGATTCACATTATATCTATTATATCTTTATTGAGTTGACGGGTTTGTTTACGAGCGGTTTCTTTGGCTAAGCAGCTTCAGCGCTGCCAAACTTCTGAAATAACCTTTGAGTTCTGGCTGATCTAATATAATTACATTGTTGCAGTTCATCCTTGACCCCATTCCAATGAAATAATTAAGGTCTTATAGCGGTTTAATTTGAAAAAGTTACGCTCTCCACAAAGCTTTTACGCTCACTGGGGAATCTGTTGTCAGATCGGTTATTATAGCAGCGTCCATTTAAACTCTAAATGCATTTAAACTCTAAATCTGGACAAATGTGGGAAAAATAGTTTATTTATTTTTTAAAAAAATTCCTTGATCTGAGCAGTACAAGACTTGGCTACTTTTCCCAAGTTTGCCTCCTGAACACACACAATTCTTTTGACTCAATTCTACAATGTTAAAACTCCATAATCTTGTATTTGGGTCAAAAATGGGCACCCATAGAAATGAATGGGAAAAACTGTAATTTAGAGCATTCTAAAATAAGCCAAAATAAGACACCAGGTGACAGCAAAGTCACTTCATCTTTAGGTTTTAGCACTAAGAACTTATTGGAATGATATTTTAATGTAGTTAAAAAAAAAAAAAAACATAAGCATAATTTACATAGAAAATATGGTGCTTTTTGAAGTAAATAAATTCAAAAATACCCCCAAAATAAAAAAAAAAACACCATAAATGGATAGACAAAACTTTATCGAAGACAGTGATATAACATTAGGATCACACCTGAGTCCTCTGTGCCCACATTTGTCCACAATTACAGGATTAAGGGCTATAAAGCGAATACGGTTTTAGGCTACAAAATGTGATATGAATTTGTTTGGCAATTATTTTGGTGCCACTAGTGGAGCAGAAATGACACTGCAGTTTAAAAGAATGCATCCCTGTGAGAAGATAGTTAATGCTTTCCTTTCCTTCCATCTCTTTTATGTCCATGCTGAACTTCCAAAGCAAGCTTCAGCTCGTTCATTACTGTTATCAGCCTGAACGATTTCCCTCGTCCCAATCAATAGTTTCCTCGGAGCAAACGCGACTGAGGAACACACACGGGAAGCTGCGAGAGCATCAATCACGCCATCCTGACTGCAGAAAGTTCAAATCAGCCCTGAAGCAGATGCGCTCCTCATATAAACGCTTCAGAAGTAACTTTAGCAACACTGATGCTTACTCTGTTGTGTGAGATTTTATTGAGACCTGTTTTACTGGGTTCATTCCTGCTTTTTACGAATGTGCAAAAATTGCTGTTTTCAATGTTCAGTGTTCAGTCTTAAAGGAGTAGTTCACTTTTAAAAAAACTCTTGCTGATAATTTACTCACCCCCATGTCATCCAAGATGTCCACGTCTTTCTTTCTTCAGTCGAAAAGAAATTAAGGTTTTTGATGAAAACATTCTAGGATTTTCTCCACATCCTCCTGAGACTCAGAAAAAAAACGTTTTTTTTTATTTAGTTTTTTTTTCATGTCATCACATTGTTTTTCGTGCATAAGAAACAAATGGTAAAAAAAAAAAAACATTTTTGAAAAATTATATTTTATTCATATGTTATACTATGTCCTCTGTAGTGCACACCAGGACTCAGTTGTTAAACAACTCAATGACATAAAATTATATGTGCAGGCAAAAACAATGGGATTTTTTTTTTTTTCAATCACCAATACATTTTGGGGTTTCAGGATTTTTTTTAAATCAAAATTTGTATAAAGATGATTCTCAACTATGTTATGAAAGATATAATGGAATTAATTATGTGGGTAAAATGGGCATAAATTAATATTTCCATTCAACGTATACGGTATTTATAAACTGTATCTAATTTGCACATTAATGTGTTCTTGGAGCAACATTTAATGAAAAAAGAAGTGTAAGAATTGGAGTAATAAGCAACATTTTAATAATAATAATAATATTTAATATGTCATAAGAATATTGATGTATAATTTATTTACATATTCACTTATGTCTCCCAGAATGCCTGATAAACATGATTTACATCCTGATGTCCTCTACAGTAGACATGTATGAAATCAATGCTCTGTTCTGTAACAGAAATTCATATTTTGATTTGAAACCCCATATCATTTTCAATTGGATACAATTGTAATACAATTGGAAAAAAAAGTTTGATTTAACTTATAAATCACAATATATTATCATATTTCCATAAGAGTGCTACATTTGATCACTAAATGAATGTTAGACATTTTTAAAGACCAAGGAGAAGTTGTTTTCATGGTGAAAAACCTCCAAACATTTGGTATCTCTGTATTGCCCTGAATGTGATCTTTACAGGACATCCAGAAAAAAAAGTGACATGCATGGTGTCAGAGAAATACACTAAAATATAATGTCCACTACAGTGGACAAAAGTCTATTCCTGGGTCCCAGGAGGATATAATGGACTTCAATGGGAACCAAATGAGAGTTTCAGTGCAGCTTCAAAGGGCTTTAAACGACACCAGACGATGAATAAGGGTCTTATCAAGCGAAACGAGCGGCCATTTTCATAAGAAATTAAAAAGTTTAAGTTTTATAAACACAAATGCTCGCCTTGCTCTGTCCTGTTTGAAAATTATAAATTATCAGCAAAAGTTTTTTTTAAAGTGAACTACTTCTTTAAGGAAACCCGGCCTTAAGGTCCACAAACCCCAATTACTTTGCGGGGTTCAGTTCACATAGGAAACGTGTGTTCAAAAAAGCTTAAAAACAAAGGATGCCACTAAAACATTGCATTTGTACAAAAAAAAATATTGCAAGCTGCATAAAAAAAGAACATTCAATGCCTTTGACATATTCAAAAAAATGAACATGCTACTACGGTAAATAGTAAAACTAGTAATTTTCTTAAAACACTAACATTCAAGGGTGTTAAATATTTACAAAAGAGCCGCTTTGATGGCTGTAGCATATCAAAATAATAAATATACTGTAAATCTACATAAGTCCAATCTAACTCATTAGTAAGGTTGTTGGATGTTCATTGTGCCCGTTCCTACGGGTTTCCTTTCCGTTTTTCAGATCTGTATAATCTCACACACACAGGCCACCGTGCAGCCATGTGTCCTCTATTCAACCTTCATACATAAACCACAAGAAACGCATTGAGCTGGGGAATGCCGTGGGAGTGCTGATATCTAAAATCAGCCTTTAAAGGAGCTTATTTTAATTCTTTATTTGAGGAAAGAAAATAGCTTGGGAGTTCTGCATGTTTGAATATGCAGCATCAGCAAAGCTCACTAGCAGATGCACTCAAAGCCCCTTTCAAATGTATAATATATAAATAAATCAAACCCTTGATAAAATGACACAAGCTTTTTGTTGGAGCCGTCACCTCGGATACATGTGCCAAAAACAATCAGCATATCAGATGTCCAGAATGAAATCCCCGCAGTGGACAGCTGACCAAGACAGACGAATCCTCACTTTTCTATTCTGTCTCTTTTCAAAAACACTGAATCTATCAAACGCGACACAATGGCAGTGACAGCAATTTGCTAAGAAACATTTCGACAATAGATTCCTTTTCTAGTCGCATTCAGAGATGTACGCGCAATTTAATGCCCACAAACAATCTGCACTGTGAATGGATCCACAGATATTTCTTGATTTTATTATTATTATTATTGCATGCCTCATTATTGTTCATGAGCAATGAAAAGGCAGTCAATGGCCCATATCACTCAAAATAGATTATCAAACTGTGTCATCCTGTCCCATGGTGTGAGTTTAATTAATTCCAGCTATGAAAAACAGAAGAGGTGATCGGAGGTGATTATGAAAGTGCAGATTTCATTTTCTAAAGACAACTCCACTACTCTCGCATACACAAACACATTACCGGAAATACTGCAGAAACAGCAAACTATATGTCAGGTTATAAACGATTATTAATAAAGTTTAAAAAAAAGAATAACAGTAGATAAATTAATAATAACATAAATACTTTATAAACAGAGATGGACACTTTACTTGAAGGGGTGTGCATAAGACTGACATGACACCTTCATAATCATGACATGACATATGTAGGGTTTACGACAACTGTCATTAAGTGTCATTCGCTCAGTTATGACATATTTAATGCAAATATGACATTATTTGAGATGTCTTTATGATATCTCGTCATGACAGACACTGACAGGTTATGATGTATTGGTTTGTCAACTTGACATTACTAAGACAACACAACCAAATGCACGTGAATGCACAAAATAAATAGCACTAACTAGAGCCAGACCGATATTATCGGCCGATATTAGGCATTTTCCAAACTATCGGTATCTGCAGTTATAATGGCCGATAAATGAATATTTCAAAAATAAAACAAAAACGGACGAAACACACTTGAACCATGTCACGAGTGTTGGAGTTGTATAGTTTGTCCACCAGAGGGCACTCTACACTCGTTGAGTTGGTCACGATACATACATTGCTTGAATAACAATTAAAAGATCATCCTGATCATCATGAAGCAGAATTAGCTAGTAATAGTTACGTTACGTTGTTCCAGTGTAGTTGACTGACTGTCCTTGTAACTTTTGACAACGTGACTGAAGTATTTCTTTAATAGCGCATGACAGTTATAGCAATGTGACGCATCATCTCTCCTCGACCTGTTATATTGAAAATTTATGTTTTACAATTTGCAGTGTGACGTAATCCATTTGCTAAATTATGGCTCATAGACTAGCTAACCACAAAGCTAGCTAATGCCACTATCATCAGTCTGTTCTGTTGTGACAATAAAAGAAACAACTTTCTTTTTAAAATGCATTATCATATTATTTTAGTTAAAACTCATAAATAACTACAAATAACTAATGTTAGGGAAATCTGTTAATGTTTTGTTGCGCGTTTCTGAAAAAAATAAAATAAAAAAAATAATGAAAAAAATAATCGACCGATATATCGGAATATCGGATTTTAAAACCAAAAAATATTTGTATCGGTATCGGCCTTCAAAATCCTTTATCAGTCAGGCTCTAGCACTAACTAAATCATTCGCGCTTAACGCACCAGACGCTCAATTCGCACCATTCGCTCGAACTTGACACGCGAATGAGACATGTTCACGTCTACCGCGCTCTACGCCTCATTCGCGCCACAGGATTTAACGCGCATAATGCGTCTTTGCATTGACTTAACATTGAAATCATTCGCGCCTGACGCGCTATTCGCGACGGGTGTGAACGCACCATTAGGTGTTGCAACATTTTATTTTTACCAGCAAGAGTTTTCTAAAAGGAAAGGATTGATATTCCAGAGCAACTTGCCATTTCAGTCAATTCCACATAAAAAGGTGCTAGTGTCCACTGTACAGGTTCAAGTGCATCAAAACCCATGACTAAGAAAATGGCTTTTTAACAGCTGTCCACTATAATGACCTCTATGCATGAAAGGGTTAATAAATAAACAAATGAGTGTTTTAAATAAGTGTAATGTGCATGCACACACGTGGTGACCGAGAGAAAGGTTAAAGACGAGCAGACAGACCATGACACAGCAGCTGTAGAGAGAGATAATACAGCTGCTCTATAGACGGTTTCTTCTCTCAGCTGTGAATGTTTAAAAACAGCTCAGTGTCACGTACAGCAGCATGTCTGTTAATGAAACACCTCCTTAAAAGATCTAGACCAACACATTTCTACAGACACTGTTCCCTGCTGGAAAACTAGGCCATTGCAGATTGGTCAAGCTAGGTTTGGAAACATGATGGCTGGGGGTCCAAGATGCTCGACCAACTTCAAAAACTGGCCCACCAGCTGGAAGAGCAGCTACAAACCATCAGAAGCTTGTTTTTAGTTGGATGTCCCAACAGGATTCCCATCGCCCATCGCACCCCAGGATAAGCTTTTAATACTCCAGCGGTGTCTGGTTCTGGAGCCTGATTCGGTTGGATCTCTCTCACAGTCTTTAGGTTGGACCGAAGCCCAGGTCTCTCTTGTGTTTTTGGCTAAATGACTGGAGTGTCCCTCCCCACGGCACTACCCTCACGCTTCAGTAAACTGAAAAAGAGCTGAATATTTTCTTTCTTTTATTTCTTCTGCTTCAAGAGAAGGCAGAGTGCTGGTGCTCATTCAAACTAATGATCTGCAAAACAATAAAATATGAGGTGATCTACTTTTACTCTGCTGAGACGGTCTTTCTCTCGGCTAAACATTGAATATGACAGACGGAGCAGCACTGCCGTCATGCGATGTGAGTGTCTTGAGTTGGGCTCCAAAATAGACACTGGATAAAATCTAGACAAAGAATATTACGTTAATGAGTATAACAACACTATTTGTTGATTTTCCAAAGTTTTAATTCCGTTAAGTTAATTTTTTACATTTATAAAAAAATATTATTTGTCATATTTGATAGTATTAATTAACATGGACAATGTTTATTATATTTCACAAAGGAAGAAAGGGTTGGTTGTCAACATTTCTAAATACAAATAGGCTACAGTTTTAACATTAGTAATACCAATGATGAATAAAGACAAGCTTTTTGTTTTACATTAATCTTTGCACAATTAACAATTATGCACTGAATTACATTGCAATAAACGTATCCTTACATTATAATAAATGCATAAGACTAACTTTCAAAAAGAATTGCTACTTTTTCAAAAATAATAATGTAACAAATGTAAAAATAACACTGCAATAAATGTATAATTACATTGTAATAAATGTTTTCAAAAAATATTTCAAAAATAATCGCTGCATTTTTCAAAAAGAATCGCTACTTTACTGAAAAGAATCGCTACTTTTTCAAAAAGAATCGCTACTTTTTCAAAAAGAATCGCTGCATTTTTCAAAAAGAATCGCTGCATTTTTCAAAAAGAATCGCTGCATTTTTCAAAAAGAATCGCTGCATTTTTCAAAAAGAATCGCTGCATTTTTCAAAAAGAATCGCTGCATTTTTCAAAAAGAATCGCTGCATTTTTCAAAAAGAATCGCTACATTTTTCAAAAAGAATCGCTACTTTTCAGAAAAGAATCGTTACTTTTCTGAAAAGAATCGCTACTTTTTCAAAAAGAATCGCTACTTTTTCAAAAAGAATCGCTACTTTCAAAAAGAATTGCTACTTTTTCAAAAATAATAATGCAACAAATGTAAAAATAACACTGCAATAAATGTATAATTACATTGTAACAAATGTATAAGACTAACTTTTTCAAAAAGAATCGCTGCATTTTTCAAAAAGAATCACTACTTTTTCAAAAAGAATAATGTAACAAATGTAAAAATAACACTGCAATAATTGTATAATTACATTGTAAAAAAACATAACCTTGAAAAGAATCGCTACATTTCTCAGAAAGAAAAAAAAAAGTCAGCGTACCTGACTTAATGTTTAGCTGAAAGAAAGTTTATTTTTAAACCACAACTTCAATGTGTGCTTTTGCAGATGCATCTAACGATATCTTTCGCATTTCTAATCCAAACAACGTCAAACTCGGCACTGCACTTACTCATGCCCGTAGAAAGACACTCGTCAAGTTTGAAATCCATCGGACAAACGGTTCGAGAGATACTTGATTAACAGACGTTCCTGTAATTTATAGCTAGACTTGTAAAAAATGTGCAAAACAATATGCAATAGAGTCAAATGCGATGGTTGATATTTTTCATGACTAATCAGTCAAGGGATTGGGTTTGCCACCACATGTTGAGAATGATTTAAATGCGTAATTATTCAATGATGATATTAGATAAAGACACAGCTGGCAATGCTTCATGCAGTGGGGTGTGGTTTTGCATGAGTGGAATAATAATGCATTCATTTACTATGGGAAAAAGAGATACTTCCTATTGAGTGGGTATTTGCAGAAACAGACATTATATTTGTGTTCCATGGGATGCAAGTGACCGATGGCAAAAATCTTCTCATCCAAAAGACACAGCGTCTTCCAACTTAAAGGGGGGAAAGTGTTGCGTCAGCGATGTTGTGACTGCCAAACTGCCTTATCTCACTCTTCCCTTAAGATTAGTCCCATTTCATCAGCTGTTCTTTTGTATGCGCTTGTGTGATGCAAGGAAAGCAATCGTGTTTTTTTTACTCCTGGCCTGAACAAAAATGAGAGTATTTTGTCTCATCTACATAATTAACAGTAGAGATTGGTATCTGTAGATCTGCGGTTGTGTGGTGGCTCAGATGTTCTCCGTCATCTCTGAAAAGAAATCACACGAGTCAGCAAGGCAAGAAGAGCGAGGGCCTCTGAACGCTGCTCCTTCATGTAATAACACCGAAAGAAATCCCGTCTTTTCGCTGGACCGCCGGCCAAGAAGTGTAAAATATCTCACTCTGTTGAATGTGATCTTGTCAAAGGGGGCATTAAATATTGATCAGGCGAGAAGATGGTCAATAAGTCAGGATTCAGATGTTCTGCTGGGAGCCCGGCAGCCACAGTCAAACACAGGCAGAATTGTTATGGATCCCGACCGAGAGAGATGAAGGAAATACTGCAGCCCGCCTGGTCCAAATATCACACACTGCTTTCAATTTCATCATGCGCCATTGTCTATGGGGGAACTGGTGTCATCTTGCAGCTGTTTAATGGTTTTCAATACTTACTGTAAAACTTGCAGGTGCTCTCCAACAGGTAACACCAGCACATAATCCAAACTAGTTTCATCTTAAACTTCCTGACACTCTGGATTGATTGAGATGTTTTCTGTTGTTTTCCAGACAGCGCTTGATAGCCGAGGGCAGAGGGGCAGGACTCACGTCATCCATCATTTCCACAGCAACTTGCCTTCTTAGGGACATCTGTGCAATCAGTGGAGCATCAGCCCTCGAGTCAGGCACCGCTGCCTCCGTCCAATCCTGCAAACGGTCATCAGGACAGGACAGCCTCCGCTGGACCAAACGGGAAACACAGCCCTCATTGTCACGTTATTTATGTCACCGTCTCAAGGAGCACGGCTCGTCTCGTTCCCGTCAATCTGATGGTCATATTTTCAAAAGTGATCGTCTTTGAGATCAACAGATGAATGTAGTTCACCCTTGCTAAGCTTCTGACAGAAACATCCACACCAGGGTGAATTAACCCTAAAACCGTATTCTGGACAAATGTGGACAAATTAGTTTATTTATTTTGATCTGAGCGGTACAAGACTTGGCTACTTTTCCTACGTTTGCCTCCTGAACACGCACCTTTTTTTTGGACTCAATTCTACAATGTTAAAACTCCTTAATCTTGTATTTGGGTCAAAAATGGGCACCCATAGAAATGAATGGGAAAAACTGTAATTTAGAGCATTCTAAAATAAGCCAAAATAAGACACCACGTGACAGCAAAGTCATTTCATCTTTAGGTTTTAGCTCTAAGAACTTATTGGAAAGATATTTTAATGTAGTTAAAAAAAATTAAACATAAAAATGAGCATAATTTACTTAAAAAATATGGTACTTTTTGAAGTAAATAAATTCAAAAATACCCCCAAAATAAAATAATCACCATAAAAGGATAGAGAAAACTTTATCGAAGACAGTGATAACATTTATAATAAATAAAAATTAGGTTGATTGGTTTAATCATCAGGAACTTAAAATATTATGTTATCTGAAATACATAAATTAATACATAAATAAAGTTGATTTGACAAAAGAAATAATGTTGTGTTAACAAATCATGAAAATACTTTTTACAGTGTATTGGCCACTTATATTCTACAGAGGCGTATTGCATTCACTTGAGGAAACAAAATCTACTCATTTTTTTCTGAATTAACGAATTAATTATCTCAGAATTACGAGATAATTTTTCATGGAAATTGTTTTTTTTTGCTCTGTTTTTTTCTGAATTAACGAATTAATTATCTCAGAATTACGAGATCATTTTTCATGGAAATTGTTTTTTTTTTTTGCTCTGTTTTTTTTCTGAATTAACGAATTAATTCTCAGAATTACGAGATCATTTTTCATGGATTTTTTTTTTTGCTCTGTTTTTCTGAATTAACGAGTTAATTATCTCAGAATTACGGATCATTTTTCATGGATTTTTTTTTCTCTGTTTTTCTGAATTAACGAGTTAATTATCTCAGAATTACGAGATCATTTTTCATGGAAATTGTTTTTTTTTGCTCTGTTTTTTTCTGAATTAACGAATTAATTATCTCAGAATTACGAGATAATTTTTCATGGAAATAGTTTTTTTTTTGCTCTGTTTTTTTTCTGAATTAACGAATTAATTCTCAGAATTACGAGATCATTTTTCATGGATTTTTTTTTTTGCTCTGTTTTTCTGAATTAACGAGTTAATTATCTCAGAATTACGAGATCATTTTTCATGGAAAAGTTTTTGCTCTGTTTTTCCGAATTACTGACTTGATTATCTCAAAAAATTTGAGTAACTCATTAATTCATAAAAACAAAGTGAAAAAATGTTTAAGAAAAATATATCTCATAACTCTGAGATAATTAACTCATTAATTCAGAAAATCAATAGTAGATTTTGTTTCCTCAAGTGAATGCAATATGCTTCCATAATATTCAGCAAAATAAAATGTACAAATACAAATATAAAATGTATCTGTTTCCACTAAAGATATAATCTATTACAGCCAAGTGTTTCTCAGGATCTAAAATGTAAAAAGCGTTTGTTGTTACGCTAATGGGAATGTTTTCCAAAAAGATGTGAAATCTGATAATGGCATAGCAAGGTCATCGCATTTGTAAAATAACGAGATGATGCTCTTCAGTCCGCAAGAACAACACAGCGACAACACAACCTCCCGCCTAACATCTGTCCACCTGAACACTCTCGTACTCTCGGCAGCTCGTCCTGCTTTCACTGTCCTTTCCGCAAACCCCCGGCTGTTTTTAGACAGAGACTCAGTGAACAGGATGTTAATGGATCATCAGAGATCTGACAGGGGCACTGCCATCAGGGGGGCTCAGAAACAGGGAGAGGGGCTGAACAGAAAGCTCTGCATTATTTATCCAAAGTTAAAATTAATAAGGTCAGATTCATCATTGTCTTCTTCTTCTGCTGCTTGAATTTTTAATGTTATTCATTGGCTGAAAAGAGCATTCACCAACCCTAGATTATACATCAGGAGTTGATCCCTCACAGAGCTGCAGGTCTGAAGAGGATTATGGGTAACTTTTCCTGAGTTCATGCCGTACACTCTCCTGCACAGAGCATATGAGAACAATGTAGTGATCTGCACTGATCTTTAGTCTCTCATTCTGCAACCGAGTGCCTGTTTTTCAGTTCATCCATCCATCCCTGGAAGTGTTTTTCACATTCTGGGAAAGGCTGAATAACAATTTGCATGCAATTCTTCCTTTATATTATGCAAAACTAGGTAATGTCCCAAATTTTAAAATTCTGTCCAATAAAATAAACTGATGGGATTAAAATGTTAAAGGAGTTGTTGATCATTTACTCACCCCCTTGTCAACCAAGATGTCCATGTCTTTCTTTCTTCAGTCGAAAAGAAATTAAACTTTTTTGATTTTCTCCATATAATGGACTTCAATGGGGTCCAAACGGTTCAAGGTCCAAATGAGAGTTTCAGTGCAGCTTTAAAGGGCTTTAAACGACACCAGACGATGAATAAGGATCTTATCAAGCGAAACGAGCGCTCGTTTCAAAAATAAATAACAAAGTTTAAGTTTTATAAGCTCAAATGCTCGCCTTGCTGTTCTGTGATGCGTGTTCGTGACTCTCCTGTTCATCAAAATGAACAAATCTTTTTTCGAGTCATTTGGTTCATTCAACGAAAGAAATGACTCAAAAAAAGATTTGTTCATCCTGAAATGTTTATCAAAAACCTTCGACTGAAGAAAGAAAGACATGGACATCTTGGATGACACTGGGGTGAGTAAATTATCAGCGAAAGTTTTTTTTTTTAAGTGAATTACTCCTTTAAACTATGTTTTGCCAAAATAAAAAAACTAAAATCATTCAAATGCTAAAAGTTAACATTATCATTATCCACGACAGTCTCATAAACGAATATTCAATGTGGGACTTGCTTGCTAGAGATTACATTCAACAGGGTTATTAAATTATTAATGTTATTCGAGATTCACTGAATGTTAAATGACAGCAATGGTAATCTAAATGTAAAAATAGAGGAAATGAGCAGAACATTAAATATGCAATATAAACCCATACGTTTTCTGATGGTTGCGATATCATGCACTCCTAGAATTAAGGTAAAGTGACACTGATATTGGCCTATTGCACTGCAGAAGTACCATCTCCGACACACTATATACATACAGTAAATGCATATGAATTAAGATTCAGCCGAATGAGAGAGAGGAGGAGGAGGAGGAGTCTTGATCTTTACTCCTCTCTGCCTGGCTGGTGGCAGCAGGTGTGCCTCTGTCTTGAGCTTATGGCATCAATTTAAATGACAGATAATTACTTTTGTGACAACGTGCCAATGAGATTAGGCCCAGGCAAACAACATAACAGCAATTTGCTCTGCTCTGGAGAGCAATAACACCAATCATAATTAAGAACTATGGCCAAAATAGCAAGCTGCTGCATATCGTTGAATACAATTACGTTTTGCCCAAAAAGAGAGAGAGAGAGAGAGAGAGAGAGGGAGGGAGGACGAGAAAAAGGCCAGTCTGCTGTGAGACGCCTCTCCTGGGTCTTTTTTCAGAATGACATAAAATGATTAATTAACTCATTAATCCTCCTCTTTTTCTTAAATAGATGTTGTCAAAGACCTGTCAGCCTAATTTCGGAAAGCCACAGTCAGGAAGCAAGAGAGAGTTTTGCCGCAGTGTCCGTTTAGCTTTTCGTGTCAAATCCAATCAAAGTCTCAATAAAGACTCGCTCCTGTTTGCTGTAACGTTCGCCTGTCATAACATTGAATCTTACAGCATTTCCTTGTTAGTGTCATCTAAACCCAATGAAGCATCTAAATACCCCCACTTTAAAGTTTGCGGATATATTATTTGTTCTGGAGGGCTGCTGGAAGTGGAAGTGTATTTATCTATCAATCCAATTTTGGCTTTAAAGTCAATGATACCCGACTTCAGTGATGTGATATATATATATATATAAGTGATAGGGAGGGATCTGATTGAATTGTGACATGATATTATTGAAAAGAAAACTAGTTTCAGAGGTCGAGAACTTTACCAAAACAAACTCTTTAGAATAACACGCATTAATAAATCACGTATATTATTACCAGGGAAATGTAAATAATAGGGGTGTAACCATACACATATTCGTATTGAACCGTTCGGTACGAGGCTTTCGGTTTGGTTTTCGATACGCATTTTTGAACCGAATCTGAACTATCCATTGACCACAGATCAGCAACATTCACCATGGATTTACTGTATAACACTACTATCTGTAAGTTTGGCAGGAATAGTAGGCTATAATGCTTTCAAGTAACATCACGTCGGTTGTATTTTGACATTATCAATACAATTGCTGCCCTCAAATGTTAACCTGAACTAAAATAAAGCATTATTTTTAACTACTACAATATTACATTTCATTATGTCCAAGGAGCTGTTTTGTTTTATATGCTCCTAAGAAAAGTCAAGTGTAGTTCCATCATTGCTCTAAGTTAAAAAATATCATACTTTATGATGTTAGTTTTAATAAAAATATGGGCTAATTAAAAAAATTATTTCTTCCATTTCTTTCTTTTTGCTGCATTTGAAACGTACCGAACCGTGACACAAGTGTATCGTATCGAACCCTGAATTTTGAACCGTTACACCCCTAGTAAATAAGGTTAATTTATCTCTTTAAAGGTGCATTGCGCAACATGTCACGTTAAAACACCCGTTTTTCGAACCCAAGGGGTGGTTTACTGCTTTTTTTCTTTGCATGATTGTGTTTATGGGGTGCAATATAACATGTATTCGTGAATTTTTCATAAATTTCACCTTTATTGTAAGCCACTTTCTCCTCTGTCATTTGAACGACCGGTCGACTTCCTGATTCTATGAAACCACTCCCTCAGAAACAGGCAGTGGGCTCGGATTGGTTAGTTTGGGCCGGTGTGTTGTGATTGGCTAAACTGTGACTTGCATATTTATAACTTTATTACCGCTCTGACTGTAACAAAAGATTTGTGCGGCTGATGCTCCTTTGGTTATGAACAGCTCATGCAAGTGTGTGTGTTTTTGCAGTTTCGCTTGTCGCCAGAGGGGGCGTAGTTCTGCAAAAACTCAGAGACCTGCGCAATGCACCTTTAAGTGGAGATAAAATCATGGATGCGAATGAAACTGCCATGATTTTAGCAGTGATAGAGGAGCAGTATGTCTCTACCTGAGAGACAATCTGGGGTAAGTGTCCTTAATGGCGACAAATGACCCCTGTAATACACTGACCAGCAGACCTGCACAAAGCCGCTTCTGCGGTCAGCCCACCGCCAGGAACAAAAGCATCTCAGAGCGCCAAGAATTGATTATGTTAATAGCACACACACCTTCAGCTCTGATCAAGGAGACACAGCGGCTCTCGTATACGGCCCACTCGTGTCATCTCACCAGGAGAGTCTTCCATGTAATTCATCATTAATATGATTTGCAGAAATGCTTAATCTGCCTTCAGGAATGAACAGGATGTTGCTGAGAGCTCAAGCTGCTAGAAGATCTGCCCTGCAGTGAAGTGAATCTTGGCTGCACCCGAAATCGTCCCCCGGGAGCGAAGCACCTAGCTAACGAGAGCTCGCTTTCAGCAGCCAAATCACAAACATGCAGCCTCTTCATAGTATCAGACCAAAAATATTACCCAGGAGGCATCGTCTGTGCGAGAGGGGGACATTTAGCTGCGAATGCTCATCTCTGAAAAGGCGCTTTGCCTGTTCAAAAGAGGGAGAGAGAAAGAAAGAAAGAGGGCTTGGGTTTGCCTGTCAGTGGCCGCATGAATATTGTATCTTCTGGCATTTGCCTTTTGGGGCCTTAAGAGGAATGAACGGATGACAGTGTCACTCACCGCCTGCACAGTTTGCAATGTCACATGGGATTCTGATTTATTTATTCAGGTTTATTTGGGGGCAAGAGGATTACAGGGCGAAACTCATAAAAACAAGTCTGGGTCACATTTCACCCCCAAAAATAAAATATGTAATACAACAATTATATTTAAATGTTACAGTGTAATTGTGTATTTAAGTACTGAGTAATATTATGTGATAATGCACTTACTATAGGATTGGGATTTGGTTGAGGGCAAGTTGCATGTAATTATGCATAATTTACTGTAATTACTATGGTAAGTATATGTAACATATAACAAGGACACTGTAAAATAAAGTGTTAAAGGGATACTTTATGATTTAGCATTAAGCTTTGTATGAGTAGAAAACCTGTAGTATTTTCGAATTAACGTGCTTTCCCTCCAAGATTTATGTATTTTTTGTCTCCTATGACGCAAAAATCTTCATTTTGAGAGTCTAAAGACTCCAGTCAGTAGTCGGGTCTGTCCCGCATGTCCTCAACCCGCCCATAGAGGGCGATCTCACTCACAGAATGAACACATAGTGTCGGCCATCTTGTTTTGGAAGCTAAGCTAGCAGGCTCTTGTTCTGTGGAGAAAGCCGAGTAGTCGGGGTTCCCGTCCTCTTTTTCCCGTCGATTTGCTTTTTCATTGTTTACATGCACAGCTTTAGTTTCAATCGAACTGAATTCGTTCCGATTGGTGAATCTGAATGTAAACGCTAAACAAGTGATCGGTTGATGTGCGTTTCAACATCGCTAAGAAAATCCCCGCTCCTCCGTGAGAGATACGAGACCGGTGCGTCTCACAGGTGGCGCTCATGGGTAATCCCGCCGTTCTCCCGCGGCCCTCACTCGTCCCGCTCGCCACAGGAAACAGAATGAACGGCGACTGTAGAACGCAAATCGCGGACATTTTGGGCATCTCCAAACACATTTTCGGGCCGACTCATCACTAGTAGCCTAGACTTGTTGTTTAACGACTGCGCTCTGTTACCGGTAGGCGTGGCCTACTAGGGCAGCGAAGCAAGTGCATTCTGGGAGTTGTTGTCTTTCATCCACATAAGCCAAAAATACATTTTCTGGCTTTTCTCAGTCTAAATTCGCATTTCTTCTACATAAATGACCCATTTTAAATGCACATTCATTTTTCCAGAGTTGAAGTATCCCTTTTAGTAACATTATTATTATATTCTGAATATTCTGCATAAAGAACATTTTTAGGATAATTTTGTTTCAAAACTCTATTACGGTAAATATATATTATACAAATATATTAAAGCTGCTGTAGGTAACTTTTATGCAAAAAAAAAAAATATATATATATATACTTGAAGCATAAATTGTTGCAATTTCTTAATGAAATTTGAATGTAGTGGTCACTTTACTGAAATGACGAATGCGGCAGACAAATGTGACCATTGTAGCCTTCAAAATGATACAACATTTTGTTATTCTGATTCTAGGTTGAAATATGACTTGACATATTCTTGCCAGATTCACCCAATAAGCAGATTCCTTCCACAATTTATCCGAAATTCCCTCTTCTTCTCCCTGTACCAAATATACACACACTCAGAGCTGGGGTTTATGTTATTGTGAGCTTTTTGGAGACAAATATACAGAGGGATAAAAGTAATTCCCTTTCATTTTCTCCATTTCCATTCCTCCACCAGGACGTGTGACCATTACATGCCTGCTCTCACATCTGTCCTGTTTTCACCTCTCCAGGTAAATGAACGTTCAGAAGCAAAGCCGGGAGAAATCACAGACGAATCAGGGGTCGAGAAGAACGGGCACGGTGAAAGCATCTATCCCACTGAGAGCAGCTTGTCGTGGCCCTTCAGTAATGTGGTCTAGCTTCTCAGTGTGTAACGGCACGCTCACAGCCTCCCCCGGTGGCCGACGGGAGAATCGCAACGCTCTCTCTGATTCCCCCACAGTCACAGCTCCGGGCTGTTATTCAACACTGACATTTCTCAACCAATCAATACCTCATCATTGGCAGTAACCGGGCCCGAGACCCTCCAGAAATAGCTGCTGCTCAAAGTGCACAGATGTCACTCTGTTTGTGTGTGCGTGCACGCATCATCTCCTCCGCTGCCATTATAGAAAGAGCATTTACATGTCAAATTGTTTATTAATTCATTTCATTATCAAATTCACCATAGCTATCAGAGACATTTATATCTCGATAAGATCTCTTCATGCATGAGAATGGAGACGTTCTCGGTTCGGCAATGCAAATCAGTCGAGCGAAAAGCATTAACACCCACAAACACAAAAGTGCACAAAAGCCTCAATATCAAACACTCAAATGTCACTCACAGTTCATAAGCTAATCAGCCCAGAACTCCGGGGAGAAAAGGCGAGAAAGAGAGAGAGAGATGGATGCACTTTCATTCATTCCAGACAAAGCTATTTAAAGAGAGAGAGAGAGATGGGAAGATAGAGTTAAGGAGACTCCATAGTGAAAATGAGCAGGATATAAGCCTGCAGATAAAACAGGTCATTCAAAGCCGTTTCCTCTCCAATAAACACACACACACACACACACACACACACACACACATTTACAGTTACATCTTAGAGCTGTCCTTCAACTGGAGTGACAGGCGCTCCCTTATCAACAAGTCACAAAAACACTTTTAAAGCCCGCCCCTCCCTCTCTGCATTCATTCCTAATATGCTGCTGTCTTATTGTCTTTACACAAGATATCATCAACGTATTTCCTCTCCACATAACTTTGCTTTATGGGTTTTTCTGCTTATTAGTGAATACTTTGTTTCATAGTAATGGAAAAATACACATTTTAGCTGAAAAAGACAAAGGCTTGCAGAACACACACACACTCCCATCCAAATACACACAACTGAACCGTAATGAAATTTACAGCGGACCCAAAAAGTATTTGGACTTTCAGGCCACACTACAAAATATCAAACCCAGTTGCATTTGCATTTAAATGATATTATTTTCTCAAAAAGTTCTTTTCTTGACTATGTTTGAATAATGCCACTACTGTTGTTTTCCTTTATTTATTTTATTATTATTATTCTTTATCTTTATTTTTTTTATTTTATGTATTTGGTTAAAGGTTTATGTTTGTAAGTATTGTGTGCATGCTCTGTTCTTGCAATTCCACTTTGTATCAATGGATAATATGGGTGTCATTCTCCATATTGGATGGTGAGGGACTGAGAATAAAATCAATAAAAACAAACTTTGAAAAAAATAAATAAATAACTTTTAAACTAAAGACTTTTAACTGGTGTTTTGGTTGTTTTTAGTGGATGTATGGAGTAAGCTCTTCTCACATTCACACAGGTGTACTACAGAGTAACCACAGGTCTAGTTCATCACATTATGGACATCACATTAACACATTTTTTCTTATTTTTTCCCCCTAAAAAAAGTATATCTATATAGATTCGTCATTTTAAACTACTTGCCAAACTCTTCATTCTAGTGACGTCAGGAGTGACAAAGAGCAGTGCATTTCAATCAATTAAATTCCTGTCCAAACTCAACTAGAATCATTTACGGGGCCATATCTGTTCCAGGAGCTGAGCAGAACACTTAATTACCTGTCTGGAAAAGTGTTTTTAAAATGAAATATTGAAGCCGCCTGATTACGCACCAAGCGAGAGCCCTGACTCAAGTTTCCACACCTGATTTACGGATCCATACACTCACCATAGTCCATTGGCTGTGTATGTATATATATGTGTGTGTGTTATACATACATACATACATATATATATATATATATATATATATATGTATATATGTATGTATGTATGTATGACACACACAAATAAGAGATCTACATGGTTTATTGGAAGAAAATACTTTTAAATTCCTTTGGATTTTATACTATTAGTAATTGAATAATTATATTGGAATGCTGTAAGAATAATCATATTAGGTTTCATTTGTAAATGTACCCAAATTTTTACAGAAATTTCAAAAGAAATCATGTCAAAAACTAGCCTGGATGCCAGCCCGAACCCCGCCGAAAAAGTTGAAATACAATCTTGAGAATAAACTCAATAAATATCGAGAACAAAAGTATTTATAATGCGAGATTAAACTCGTTAAATCTTCGAGAAAAACGTTGAAAAGCTATCTTGAGAATAAACCCATTAAATATCGAGAATAGAGTCATTATAATGCAAGATTAAACTCGTTAAATTTCGAGAAAAAAGTCTAAATACAATCTTGAGAATAAACTCATTAAAAATCGAGAATAAAGTCGTTGTGTTTCAAGAAAAAACTCGTAAAATTGAGAAAAAAAGTCGAAATACAATCTTGAGAATGAACTGATTAAATATCGAGAATAAAAGTCATTATAATGTGAGATTAAACTCGTTAAATCTTCTGAGAAAAAAGTCGAAATACAATCTTGAGAATAAACTCATTAAATATCGAGAATAAAGTCGTTATAATGCGAGATTAAACTCGTTAAATTACGAGAAAAAAAGTCGAAATACAATCTTGAGAATAAACTCATTAAATATCGAGAATAAAGTCGTTATAATGCGAGATTAAACTCGTTAAATAACGAGAAAAAAGTCGAAATACAATCTTGAGAATAAACTCATTAAATATCGAGAATAAAGTCGTTATAATGCGAGATTAAACTCGTTAAATTACGAGAAAAAAGTCGAAATACAATCTTGAGAATAAACTCATTAAATATCGAGAATAAAGTCGTTATAATGCGAGATTAAACTCGTTAAATATCGAGAAAAAAGTCGAAATACAATCTTGAGAATAAACTCATTAAATATCGAGAATAAAGTCGTTATAATGCGAGATTAAACTCGTTAAATTACGAGAAAAAAGTCGAAATACAATCTTGAGAATAAACTCATTAAATATCGAGAATAAAGTCGTTATAATGCGAGATTAAACTCGTTAAATTACGAGAAAAAAGTCGAAATACAATCTTGAGAATAAACTCATTAAATATCGAGAATAAAGTCGTTATAATGCGAGATTAAACTCGTTAAATTACGAGAAAAAAGTCGAAATACAATCTTGAGAATAAACTCATTAAATATCGAGAATAAAGTCGTTATAATGCGAGATTAAACTCGTTAAATTACGAGAAAAAAGTCGAAATACAATCTTGAGAATAAACTCATTAAATATCGAGAATAAAGTCGTTATAATGCGAGATTAAACTCGTTAAATTACGAGAAAAAAGTCGAAATACAATCTTGAGAATAAACTCATTAAATATCGAGAATAAAGTCGTTATAATGCGAGATTAAACTCGTTAAATTACGAGAAAAAAGTCGAAATACAATCTTGAGAATAAACTCATTAAATATCGAGAATAAAGTCATTATAATGCGAGATTAAACTCGTTAAATTACGAGAAAAAAGTCGAAATACAATCTTGAGAATAAACTCATTAAATATCGAGAATAAAGTCATTATAATGCGAGATTAAACTCGTTAAATTACGAGAAAAAAGTCGAAATACAATCTTGAGAATAAACTCATTAAATATCGAGAATAAAGTCGTTATAATGCGAGATTAAACTCGTTAAATTACGAGAAAAAAAGTCGAAATACAATCTTGAGAATAAACTCATTAAATATCGAGAATAAAAGTCATTATAATGCAAAATTAAACTCGTTAAATCTTCAAGAAAAACGTCGAAATACAATCTTGAGAATAAACTCATTAAATATCGAGAATAAAGTCGTTATAATGCGAGATTAAACTCGTTAAATAACGAGAAAAAAGTCGAAATACAATCTTGAGAATAAACTCATTAAATATCGAGAATAAAGTCGTTATAATGCGAGATTAAACTCGTTAAATTACGAGAAAAAAGTCGAAATACAATCTTGAGAATAAACTCATTAAATATCGAGAATAAAGTCGTTATAATGCGAGATTAAACTCGTTAAATATCGAGAAAAAAGTCGAAATACAATCTTGAGAATAAACTCATTAAATATCGAGAATAAAGTCGTTATAATGCGAGATTAAACTCGTTAAATTACGAGAAAAAAGTCGAAATACAATCTTGAGAATAAACTCATTAAATATCGAGAATAAAGTCGTTATAATGCGAGATTAAACTCGTTAAATTACGAGAAAAAAGTCGAAATACAATCTTGAGAATAAACTCATTAAATATCGAGAATAAAGTCGTTATAATGCGAGATTAAACTAGTTAAATTACGAGAAAAAAGTCGAAATACAATCTTGAGAATAAACTCATTAAATATCGAGAATAAAGTCATTATAATGCGAGATTAAACTCGTTAAATTACGAGAAAAAAGTCGAAATACAATCTTGAGAATAAACTCATTAAATATCGAGAATAAAGTCATTATAATGCGAGATTAAACTCGTTAAATTACGAGAAAAAAGTCGAAATACAATCTTGAGAATAAACTCATTAAATATCGAGAATAAAGTCGTTATAATGCGAGATTAAACTCGTTAAATTACGAGAAAAAAAGTCGAAATACAATCTTGAGAATAAACTCATTAAATATCGAGAATAAAAGTCATTATAATGCAAAATTAAACTCGTTAAATCTTCAAGAAAAACGTCGAAATACAATCTTGAGAATAAACTCATTAAATATCGAGAATAAAGTCGTTATAATGCGAGATTAAACTCGTTAAATTACGAGAAAAAAAGTCGAAATACAATCTTGAGAATAAACTCATTAAATACACAGTATAAACAGCATTTTGCAAGACTAGAAGAGCTCTCACCTCAGACACTCTTGTGATATCAATGCCATATTAAAACAGAATTACAAATCTTTACTAACACATAAAAATAGAGAATGACAGAAAATGACAAAACCCAGTCACTCGTTTGTGATGATGATAATTTATGTGTAGTGCATCCTCTGGAAAAAAACAATAGTTTTGAGTTCATCTCCCTTGCTGACCCACAGTCTCCTGGGTTAAACTGGTTTTTTGAAATCTTTCCATACATTGACCTCATGACCTTGGCCACAAATCTAAACCACCAGGTGACAAGCAAGCCACATTTAACTTTATACAAACCACACTGAGAAACACCCCTGCACCCATTTATGCCATGACTGGCAGGTCAGAAAGGTGATCCATCAGTGATTGCCGCTCTCATTGACTGCCGAGGGCTTTGGCTGTCTCTGGGATTACAGGTTATAGAGCCTCTGGCTTTCCTATTTCAGATCTAGCACCTCTCATTGCCATGTTCATAACCCATCTCCTTGCTAAAGCCGTCTCTCTTATCAGCCGGATTGCCTTCCAGTTGATTGTTTGTGAACAATCACCGCTTCCATTATTATGGAGGTATTTCTGTGGGTCGTCCCGCTGAGACGAGGCATCCAGATGAGTGCTTCTGTGCCAAAACAGTATGACCTGTTATAAGAGGCAGAGGCAAGGTCATTGCTTTCAGATGACAACAAACCTGATCTCCAATAGCTCTTTTGTTAGCTGCGCGGCACGGATGAAAACATAGGGAAAATCTGTGGCTTTCCCTCTGGGCGACCGGCAACAAAAACAGCTCCCTTCATTTAACCCTTTGGCTTTGTAAGCGTTCTCTCGATGGCCTCCTTTTAGATACAAGCGGGATATTGACCCTGAAATACATAGGATCAATCTCTATTCTCGACAGAATGAGAGCTTTGTCCGTTCAAGAAATGAGGTCTCAAGGACCTCATGTTTTCAGACAACTAGTCCGAGTTATGACTAGTTGAACTTTAAATCCATCATGACTAACCAATCGGACGCATTTATTGGTGCAAAATGCAGCCTTTCAACAGGGTAACTGATGGATATTCAATAAATATCTGTAGCTTGAAAACAACTGAGGTGGATTATGCATAATAACCACCTTGAAATATGATCAAAATAGGTATGATTTCTGCAAATCCAAGATTTTTTTTTTTTTTCAATCTCCAAAGCAATGTTGAAAATGTTTCTAATGTGAAACACAAACTGCTGGATTTTTTTTTTCCAGTCCGTATAACATGAAATAAAGTCTCCCTATCGTGATAACTCTCTACATTTCACACAATCATGTGCGTAATGCATTAAGCCCTGTAATAAACGCCACATCCACTCCGTGTTGACATGTTGCTCTCGTCATTAACGTACTTCGGCTCTCTGCACACTTCAACATTCGGAGTAATGAAATAATGGCTGATGTTGGTGTGAGCTGCTCTTTTTCACAGCTGTTTCCACCCATTAGGAAGAGAAACCACAGACGAATGAGGCGAGTCATTGGAAACATGCATTGAATCCAGTCCCACAATGCACTGTGTCACTGAACAAACACTCCCGCCTATGTCACAGGTAATCTTGTTCTGTCTTAGTCATACTGGCCTGAGCACTGAGAGGCTTCATCACTCTCGCCTGGACCCGAGAAAAAAACGCAGACAGGAAAGGTCATGGAAAGGGCGTGTAGGAAGGAGGGATCCTGTCAGTTCTTGTCTGCAGTGAAGGACTAGAGGGGGAAAGATCAGGGCAACTTCACTGACACAACAGACTTTACAAGAGAGGACCACTGCGTAATACACTACAGCGATTTGTTAAACTACAGGAACACTGCGTTTGACGTTTGATGAGAGCACCTGTTTGAGGAGTGTGTAACTGATGATCAAAGTTTCTGACTGCACGAAGACACAGTAAAAGACCAAGCGTGCCGCACAAGCCCTCAAAAGTGAAGCCAAAACGTCTCGGTCGCCCCCCAGTGGCCGGTCGTAGTATAGGTCATAAACCCCGCCTCCCCGTGTTATTCAACGCAACTAAATTAAATTACACTTCACATACCCTTTTTCCAAAGATAGGTTCGGTCATTTACTGTAGTTTCGATCACGTTGATGTAATTTCAAGAGTTTATTTTTAAAATAAGTTTTTAGTTAGTTATTTGATGCTATAAAAACGGTGCTGTGACATTAGGGCTGTCAAACGATTAATCGCATCCAAAATAAAAGTTTGTGTTTACATAATATATGTGGGTGCATTATGCATAATTATTTTGTGTAGCGAATATGCATGCATAGGTATTTATATATACAAAATAATTATATACAGCACACACAAATATATTATGTAAACACAGACTTTTATTTTGGATGCGATAAATTCCAATTAATTTTTGCAGGGCCCTAGTAGCAAGCAATGCAATATTTTTAGAGAGAGTAATTAGCTATAATAATGAATAACTTGCATAACACTAATATTAAGTTGAACATCGTCTTAGCATCAAAGCAATCATTCACTCAACAAAATATCAATTCTGTCATTATTTACAAATTCTGAATTTACACACATCAATGTCTAAAAAAAACACTGGTTATCACATCTGCAACAATATTGTAGGCACATCTAATTGAATCTTATTTTGTTAGCCAGCTTCTTTATCTAGTTTACTGTTGGAAGAATTGTCCAATGATAAATTGCTTGTGATGTTCCTTATTTGATAAAAGTGTCTGCTAAATTACTAAATGTAAATGCGAGCTTAGTGAAGGGAAAGACAAGTTATCAGGGAAAAATAACTCTAAGCTTGTCGAATGGCTTATTGAAAGAATTTGAATTTAATTATACTTTTATGGTGCTTTTTGGTTTTTATGTCCCTATTGGAGCATATGGGTTTGCAACAACATGAGTGTTAAAGACAATAAAGACAGATTGTTAATTTGGGGGGTAAACTGTCCCTTTTAGATGTTGAATTTCACTCATTTAGGCCAACAAAGAGCATTTCACAGCAGGAGTTTGAGCGAATACGGGTCAGACATCTGCTGAAGATTCACTCAGATGAGAAGCTCTCTGTCAGAGCCGCAGTGCAGCACATGTTCCTGACAGGCCTGAGCCATCGTGCTTACGCAAGTAATGCCGGTTTGAGAGTCTATTAGAGACTATGAGCCAGTCCCATTCCCCCGTCTCACCTCAGTGATTCTTGACCATCCTTCACTGTGACTAATAAACAGAGGCAAAAGCCACTCAGAAAAAAAAAGTCTCACATTATCTTCACATCCACCTGAAATGCATCAGAGTGTTTGTTGGAGAGCTCAAACGAACACCTTTGACTCCTATCCAAGGAAACTTAACACTTAAACTCATGGCAGTGAGCACACAGCTCCACCTACTGGACACAAGCAGTTATGACACTGGACGCTGAAGGCTTGCTCACATGCTTAAGGCAACAAAACAAAAACAAAAAACGCTGTCCATATGTCAAGATTTTCTACAAAACAATACACATGACACAAGAGGAAAAGAAATCTTGTGTCTTTATGTCTAGATGTATTTATCTTCCTTTCTCCACAAACAAGTATTTTACTTAATCTATGTGCATCATTTTGTTTTAAAAATATATAAAAAGAATAAAAATCAATACCTTCACTTCAAAATCCCCAAAATGCTTGTTTTGTATTTAGAAACTCTTTTAGAGCGTTTAAATATTTTCTATGCTTTGTAGCGATGTGATTATTAGAAGTTTGCAACTGCTGTCAATACTGTTTAAAGGGATAGTACACCCACAAATGAAAATTATGTCATCATTGTCAAGTTGTTCCAAACCTGCGAATTTTGTGTTTTCTTCAACAACACAAAAGAAGACATTTTGAAGAATGTCATTAACCCTCTGGGCTTCTTCGTCCTAAAAATGACTGAAAACTTTTACATTTTGAATTAAAAAAATATAAGATCATGTCTAAAACAACAAAAGGAATCAAAAAGCCTTTCTATGTAATTATATAGGAAGCTATATAATTACCTGCAGGCTGGTACACGACATAGCACACATGTAACTATTTTTTAAAGCCATTAGATGGCGCTCTTCTTCTTGAACATTTTTTTTTATTAGGCTGGCACTCTATTTTGATGTGAAATGTTGCATTTATTGAAAAAAATATATAAATAAATAAAATATATTAGTTCTAATGGAAAAAATAGCTCATAAAAATTATATAATTAATGCAAAGTATCATAAAAAACTCTTAAAATTCTAAATATTAATCAGAAAATATTATAGAACAAAAATATTTTTGAATGGTTATCCTGGGGAAAAAAAGTTACATTTTAAGGCTTTGTCCATTTTTGACCGGGAGGAAGCTAAGTGTAACCCATTTACGTTTTTTTTTGCAATACTATGAAAATCAATTGCGCCCATCAACTGTTTGGTTACCAATATTTTTCAAAATATCTTTGTTTGTGTTCCACAGAAGAAAGCAATTCATACATTTTTTAAACAACATGAGGGTGAGTCAATGATGAAAGAATAAAAAAAATTTGTAAACTATCCCTTTAAGGCCTAGCCTCTGTATTTTTTGTGCTCTTCATTTTGTGTAAAAGCTAAAAATAGAGTCCTGTTTTTCTTATTTAACAGAATGATTAGACAAAAAACATTAAATCTGACACTAAAATTGCCTGGAAAGTAATCAAGATTGCTACGCCAGCTTCTAAGCATCCGTCAGATTCTCTTGCATCGCAGATCACACGACTAAAATAGATCCGAGTCCATCTGTTCCCGCTTATTTCAGACCATTATATTTGATCTCTGAAAGAAGGTTCCAGCAGGCCATCTCGAATCTGCCGTCATCAGTGGGAACGCGTTTCAGAAATAACACAGAGAGCAGGAGAGATGCAGAGTAATCATTGTCGAGTTGAGCTTTTAAAGACTAAATGAATATCAGATTGCACCTTGAAACAAACCTAGCAAGAAAATACTTGCTCATATCTCTCACAGTATTTCAGCAAATCAGATACAGTAGAGCTGAAATGCTCTGAGATCATTTGCAAATATAGCTCAGTATTACCTTCAAAAAGTTGCTGGACCATTCAGAATATCAGGCAGGGTCATCATCAGTGTCACCGTCAGCCTGAATATAATGTAAATTACAATAGAATTGCTGTACACACACACACACACACACACACTAATATAGTACTTTATGATGCAAGTTGTTATAATTTATAATGCAACACTCAGTTATAAACTATGTAACGGTGGTCCCTGACCCATCTCATGTCCACCAAGGGGTCTTTGGCCTGAAAACAGTAATGCATTAATGTTTACAAAACAGGTGTTGCAGAGGAAAAGGCTATAAATAGAATAAAATCTACTGCAACAATAACACTGACAAAGTAAACTAAATACTAGACAGGCAGACTTTACATTAACTCAAACACTGCCTATGTAGTATGTACGAAAAAAGCTTAAGTCTATATAAGCTTGTGTATTTTTTTTACACCTATGCTTATGCCGCGCTGCAGGCAACCTATAACCCGTGTTTTTCCAACATTATACCCGTGAAAGTGCACTGTAACGACAGTCAAACCCGTGAACTCCTACTAGATTGATGACGGGTTTTTTTTTTTTTTTATTGAAGAAACATGTAAATTTACAAATACATTCAGGAGAACATAAAAGAGGTGAAGCAAAAACAAATTATACAGAATAATTCCAAATCAAGTGCCATAAAAATAATTATATTGCATTACACAATTATAAAACATTTGTAATTTGGAGTACGATTGATGACGTACTCCCAGCTACGCGTTCTGACGTGACGTCACATAGCCCGCGAATTATACAAAACAAAAATGGCAGCCCTTGGTACACGGTGAGAATACACTTTAGGATAATAAACGTTAACTAGTTTACAGTTCATTGGGTGAACGGATAAAATAATACCAACATTTACATATAGTATAAAAAGGTATAACAGCTTAACTTGCCTTATTATGCGCCATTTTTCCTCCTTGGTTTCCCTGAAATAAACAAGTAGTAAGCACTAAGCACCGCTTTGGCGACAGAAATTATTACAAATGCGCTCATAAGCCTCGTAAGGTCCGCCATGCTGGTTTGTTTTTCGTGACTGGCCTGGAATGCTACAAAGTCGTGAGACGTAGTTTGAAGTCGTGATTTACGTGCTCAAACACCTGCCTGGAACACAGCATTAGGTAGGGATCCAGGCAGGTAGGCCTACTTTCAAGGATCCTCTGAGCTCAAAACGTTACAGCGCCCTCTGGTGTCATGACGGATTACCCACAGAAATAAGAAGAATTTCAGGGCTTTCCCATGGGCTTTCCCTGTCATACATACATAGCAGGCTACTATTAGGCTTTTCGTTATGTAAATACAGAAATAATTTGCAATAATATTTATCATCATCATGACTAAACATATCAGAAACGTTGGGAACCAGAGTGCTCATTGAAATGCAATATCAGCGTAAACTTACCTTAAATAAAAGTTGTTACTGGTAACTACCAATCTAAATTGTTAATTTAATTATTGCTATTTTTACAGTTCGCATCTATTTTTCAACGTACAGGTCTTCATTGGCGCTCTTTTCACTCACGGAAGATTTTTTAGGCATGTTTGTTAAAAGCTTAGTTATCATTAGTAATACTAATAGCTAAATTGTCACAGTGCTATTGGAGTTTAATGAATGTGCAATATAGGCACTGTATCGATTTACTTTAAAGGAGCAGCCAAAAATTAGCATTAGGTCATTAGTTCTGCACCCTTACCCACTCAACAACGCTCCACCGCACAAGCTCAAATTCAAAGTGTGCATGCGCATTTTAAGCGGCTTTTTATATAAAATAGTCATTGGTTTAAGGCAATTCATCTGAGAATAACGATTTATCTAATTGAACAGTGGTCAGGGATGTTATGTGAAATAGGATTTGAAATTTGTGAACTGGTCCATTATCATGCTTTCACCACTAGGTGGTGCTGCCTTCAAAACCTTGCACGAGTGCAGAAGACAGTCGATTAACCATGTTTTGTTTTGTGGTGCAGTCCAGAGGATGAGTCTGAAAAGCTTCCCCTTTTCGGTGGCGTGGGAACTAATCATAAACGTGAACACTTTTCTCATTGCATATATAAAAATGCACTTATAGGCAATCTAAAAGGGCTAAGGGCACATCTTCAGAAAAATGTGCTTTTACTACTCCCATAGTGCGATTGCAGAAAAATTAAATAGCACGTGTTTATATTGAATATTGATGTAGAAACCCATTTTGTGTGAAAATAAATCATAAATGTGGTTTATTTTGTTTAAAAATCTTCTAAATGCATGAGGTGGTATGGGTCTTTTACCCCACACAGCACACACAGTGTAAAGGCTCACTATGGTGCAAATGTCACATTACTGATACTTTAGGTAATATGTCTAAGTTAATACTTGTTTGTCAATACAAAGTTTGTCCTAATTTTCTGCTTATTTTGAATATAATTATTTTTTGTTAAACTATAGGCCCACATTGTGTTAATATATATGTTAAAACATATGTTAATATAAAAATAAATGTTAAAAATAGCTACTTTTTTTAAATGTAAAGATTCTGAAAGCATTGAAGGAGATCCCATAATAATTTAATAAACATTTGCAGTAGTAACAATACTTATTATTAATATCTTATTTTTACACATGATGGTTTTATTATAAATTTGTTGATTATCTCCATATCAACTTATGATATTTCCAATCTGAATCTAATCATGTCATGTCAATAAATGGAAAATTCAGCCAAATTTACTCCAAATACCATACTTTTACTTATTCTTCCATTATTGAAAAACGGTTGCTTTAATTAGCTTGAACAAAACTGAAAATCATTCAACATCTATATAAAATTAATTTTAGCAATTCTCATTTTATTTGCTACACTTACTACTCCAAGTCCATTTTGATTTCATGGTGATGTTAAACGTTTTTATTCGTTTTTATAAAAGTGAGAATTTGTGCTGTTAAATAAGAGACTTATTTTAGAGCTATTTTATTACACTATTTTGTATTGTTTATGTTGGGTTACTACCAAACAAGAATGCGTCACCGCTTTACCACCATGATGACAGCTCTCGTAAAGCCTTGTTATGTTGTGAGCAAGTGCTCCCTGAAGGCATTTCATATTGAAAAACATGCACACCGTTAAGAGGCAGGCCTATGATGACTTCCTGCACACAGATAATGGTTAAAGCTTCTTCTCAAGGGATATTTTCCACAAACTTTCCTGAGTCACTCGACATATAGACGATACGTGTTTGCGTGTGACTCACAAGACTCTCACCTCGGCAGAGAGAGTGGGAAATGGGATGACTCCAAAGTTGGATGCAGGTTAGAAAGGAGTAGTTCACTTTTGAAAAAAACTTTTGCTGATAATTTATGTCAGCAAAAGTCCACGTCATTCTTTCTTCAATCGAAAAGAGATTAAGGTTTTTGATGAAAACATTCCAGGATTTTCTCCATATAAATGGACTTCATTGGGAACCAAAACGGTTCAAGGTCCAAATGAGAGTTTCAGTGCAGCTTCAAAGGGCTTTAAACGATTCCAGACGATGAATAAGGGTCTTATCAAGCGAAACAATCACTCATTTAATACATAAATAACAAAGTTTAAGTTTTATAAGCTCAAATGCTCCTGTTCATCAAAATGAACGAATCTTGTTCCGAGTCATTTGGTTCATTCAACGAACGAAACGAACGAATTGACTCGGAAAAAGATTCATTCATTTTGATGAACGAGTTCGAACATGAGAGTCACAAACGCACATCACAGAACCTTCACAGATCGTTACATTTTAACCCAATGTTTGAGTTTGTCCATTGGGTTAAAACAACCCAGCATTTTTTTGAGTGCAATAACACTTTTTAAATGACAATATCCCGGCCGGACTACTGTTGTCAGTGATATATGTATTTGAAATGAACAGAGAAGCATCTCTGTCCCAATTTGAGACACTCTCGCACTGTACTCCCTATTTTAGACATTGAACATAACACACACACACACAAAAACTAAACAAAAAAGAGAGAAAAATAGTAAAAGATACACTCTAAAAAATGCTGGGTTGTTTTAACTCAATTTTGGGTCAAATATGGACAAACCCGAAATGTTGGGTTAAAAATGTAATGTAAAAATTTAACCCAACGGCTGGGTTAGTCCATATTTG
This sequence comes from Pimephales promelas, assembly GCF_988280905.1. Taxonomy (NCBI): domain Eukaryota; kingdom Metazoa; phylum Chordata; class Actinopteri; order Cypriniformes; family Leuciscidae; genus Pimephales; species Pimephales promelas. Next base: position 1,007,337 of record NC_142791.1, on the reverse strand, counting down.
ACCCAAAGTTGGGTTAAAACAACCCAGCATTTTTTAGAGTGTAGGGACTGATGAGATGTGGGGGAAGGTTATCTTATATTATCTTATTATATCATATTTTATTTTATACAAGATTGACAATGGCAATTGTTACATAGGAGGAAGGATGGAAATAAAAATCTACGAACACAATATTGGCAGTATGATGGTAGTGGGGAGTGGGATGGTGATGGTAATGACAAAAATGGTTACTTTGTTTATACACACACACTTAGATCAAACACTTAAATCACTCTTAAGTCACTGCTGGAATTATGGATTTACAAGATTGCTCTCATGTTGGCTTGTATGTATGTCTAACTGTTAAATAAAAAAAAAGTATTCATAATGAACATGATTTCTTAATGTCTAGTGACATATCAGGGAAAATGTATGATTAATTGAAATACATTTCTTGCATACAGCTCCTTTAAGAGGAAGGGGGAAATCCTTTTTAAAACTAAGTTTTATAGAGATGTGAAAATTCCTCTGGAAGTGCTGCAAACATGCATTAACATACCAGTGCAATGCCAAGGTTAGTGGACGGAGCTGTGCTCACTCATTACGGTAATGGTCCCTCAGGAAATAAATATCTATAACGCTTTCTACAGACCTCTAATAAGACGTGGGTAACAACCGCTCATTACAGTGGCTCAGGCCAGAGATTTACAAATCTCAGGAAAGTGCGGTTCGGCAGGTTCCCCCTAACCCTGGAAACGGTTACTTCTTTAAGGGCGTCACAGGACGAGCAGTAAAGGCTTTGATTTATTCTTGGCGGCTGATAATTGCTAGTGTCTTGTCATCTGTCAGAAGGGAGAGATTTGGACGGTCCGAGGTGCAGATTTCGTGCTCTCTCTGGGAGGCTATAAATCTCTCAGGGCCGCTCGTAAATCAAGAGGCTGCTGAGTGGAGAGCGGATCTCTTCCTGGCCAGGATCGTTCAATGGAAATATGTATTAAATATTTTCATTGTGCTAACTTGTTGTTAATGCGACGATTAAAACTGGCTTTGGCATTGACACCTCAAACCTGAAAAGAATAAATCAATTTTTCATGTCAAAGATGACATCTCTGAGGCGCCTGAGGCCCTTACGCCCGTTTCACACACACTCCGTTTGCGGTGCGTATGTTTTTCCGTACCCGTGTTAACGGATCAGAGCTTTCAGGTTGCACGCGGATGCAGTCCGCCGATCCGTTCCAGATGCGGTGTGTATACAGCGGCGCGGAGATCGTTTACGTTTTTTGCTGTAGTCTGGGAAATGTAGATTTGCTCTGAAAGTTAGTCTGGCAAAGAGCCCATTCAAGCCCATTTCCAATCCGTCGAAATCGAGGCACCAATCAGAAACGTTGGGGCGGGCTTTACATGATATCGACACCGCTGGGATTTTGAAGCAGATTTTGTAGCCTACACTCTTAGAAGAAATGGTTCTATTTAGAACCAGAAATGGTTCCATCCCCGCTTCATATATGGCACAATGGTTCTATATAGAACCATTTTTTTGGTAAAAGGTTCTATTGGCCAAGTATGGTTCTATACAGAAGCCAGAGGAACCCTTTTTTTTAAAGAGTGTATAGAACATTTTAGGGGTTCCAAATACGCAACACTGATAGAACCTTTTAAGGTTCTATATAGAACCTTTTCTTCTAAGAGTGTACATTACAAAGATGGATGCCGCCGTCGAACATCACCCGTTCGAATCAGCTATCGCGTATATTTTAAGCGATTTGAACAGTGTTGTAGTCGAGACCACCTCACTCGAGTCCGAGTCGACACCGAGACCAGAGAGAGTCGAGTCCGAGTCAAGACCAAGTCCATAGAAAGTCGAGTCCGAGACCAGAGACGGTCGAGTCCGAGTCGAGACCGAGACCAGTGAGGGTTGATTACCTAATTTACTTTTATTTACTTAGAGAAATCCTTTTTTTTTTTTTTTTTACTGAATTTACTTAGAGTTTAAAAAATATGATTAGTTTAGGGTAAAAAGGCCACATAGTAGGTGGTGTTAAAAGTAATTTTTTTACAATTTGTCATGCGCAGTTGCGCACTAGAAAATCACCAATCACTGGGCGTGTCAATCAATTTAAAGAAATATTTTATTAACATACATTAATAATCATGAAAAATATTTTGAATTGAACTCGAGTGGACTCGGGAATAATTCCGAGTCCTAAAAAAAAAATGTTCGAGTACGAGTCAATTCCGAGTCCAAATGCACACGAGTCCATGACAAGACCATTAAAATATGGTCTCGAGACCGAGTCCGAGACGAGTACGAGTCTCGAGTACTACAACACTGGATTTGAACGTTTCCTTTTTGTTAAAAACCGAGCAAAGAACAACACTCGGAGATGTTTCTCCGTCACTCTGCATACGTCATCGCCTTCATCGCTCTGATTGGTTTTAGGTCAATCCGCGACATCCGTTGGTGACGCCCCTCTGGAAAATGATTTGTCTATAACGCTTTAACTCAGTTACAACTGAGAATGGTCTGGTTTTAACCAGGCTATTTCTGCTGTGCTGAAAACGCTGAATTAAAGAGACTTATTTCAGTTTATAAATATATATATATATATATATATATATATGAAATATATCAATGTAATATATATATATCAAATTTATTTCAATGGATTTATTAAAAATAGTTTTAGTTAATGATAACGATACCCTTGTAAAATGTATTATAATTATATTGACATTTTTGCTTACTTCTAGAGCAAAATATTTCCTTGCAGTTAATAATGACAAATTATGCTCAAGACAAAATGATCTTCTTTTCTCATGGTCTACAAGACGAGTAGTCCCGAAGCAACTGCACTCTCACTGCCCAACTGTTAGCCTTGTAATTGTTTTAGGGAATGGCGTCAATCAGCCTAGACAGCCTCCATAAACGAGGAGAGGACCGCTCATTCTGCCCTACACTAACTCTGAGCACAGGACGGGCTGGATTGCCCCATAATGATTCGTTTATCAATCACACAACCAAATAACCATGATAGAATAATGCAAAAACATTGTACAGCAAAGACTGAGAGGATGCCTGCTATCCATGGTATGAATGAACTATTGACTCTCAGCAAACACTGTTGTTCAGATTAGAGGACACGATTAGTCTGCGGGCAGCGAAAGGACAAAGATCTGTAGAGATACAGAACAGATTCCTCATTGCACAACCAGAAACATGACCATCATGCAATCTATCAAAACCAAACAAAATATGCGTTCCCCCTGTCAGCGCTAACCACAGTGTGTTGTGCTGCTCAAGCCATGTTATAATTGTCAAATACCTGCTCTCTTTTCGCAGGCTTTGAAGTCCGAGTGTCTTTCTGTTCTTGTCCTCGGGTGCTGTTCGGGCTTGATTTATGGTTTGTTACAAAGACACTCAAATTATATGGCCCACAAGGCCCAGCACCAACACAGCGCTGAGATCGCACACTGCAGATGATAATTGTATCCGTGGACAAATGTAAATAATGGATCGCAAGTCCTTCACACATGAGAGGAAATCCACAAAATACTAGTTATTTGATCAATGCACAATTTGTCATGAGCACTAACAGACAAATTTAGATTGAACTACCCATGTAATTAATCACAAGACACACCGAGACGTTGCCCTTGAAGACTATAGCACACGTTCAGCCATTAGAACGAACACAAAGTGCTAAAAATCATGAGTATTTAGTTGGCACAAAATAAAACAGAGTAAATTAACAATAGTGGTATGCAATATAAAACACTTATGCATATATAAACTTTTAAACAAAAATAATTTCAATCATATATGCATAATTATTTAATGTATAATTGTTATTTTACTAACATTTATGTATTTAATCAGTGTTGGGGAAAGTTATTTTTAAAAGTATCGTGCTACAATATTGTGTTACTCCCTAAAAAGAGCAATGTGTTACGTGTATGTTCTTACATGGGCTGGGCTTGCTTGCTTTTTTAATAAAAAAAAAGTTCTATCATTGGCAAATGTAAAGGCCTTTTCACACCAAAAGTGAAATGAATGAGAATATACAGCACACCTGTACAGTACAGGGACAAACCTTTCAATAAAACACTTTTTTGTATGTTTATCTAAAGTCATTTTTAGCTTATTAGTATACTGTTGAATTGGGTCATCAAAGGTCAGCAGCCAAGACATTGGTTAATACTAAAGAGAGTTTGCATTTTTTTTAAGGAATATTAATCTGTTTTTGTGCAAGTGAGACGAGTAAATGCATGTTTTCAACTTCACATTTCAATAAGCGAACACAACGCCTCTGCACTTATGATTTCTCTCAACATGTCATGTCAGTCAATAACTGGGAAAACAAAATAACTTGCGTTACTTATTTGGAAAAAGTAGCTCCGACATTGTTGTGAATTTAAAAGTAGCTAATGTGTTACTTTACGAACTTTATGAATTATAACAACACACATATACAGCATATGCAAAAAACAAACACATTAAGAATTAAAAAATAATAATATTTATACACTCTAAAAAATGCTTGGTTGTTTCAACCCAACTTTGGGTCAAATATGGACAAACCCAGCCATTGGGTTAAATTTTTACATTACATTTTTACCCCCAACTTTTGGGTTTGTCCATATTTGACCCAAAGTTGGGTTGAAACAACCAAGCATTTTTTAGAGTCTATAAATATATTTTTTTTAATTCTTTTTTTTTATTCTTAAATTAAGAATTAAAAAAAAAAATTATATTTATACACTCTAAAAAATGCTTGGTTGTTTTTTTAACCCAACTTATGGATGGGTCAAATATGGACAAACCCAGCCATTGGGTTAAATTTTTACATTACATTTTTACCCCCAACTTTTGGGTTTGTCCATATTTGACCCAAAGTTGGGTTGAAACAACCAAGCATTTTTTAGAGTCTATAAATATATTTTTTTAAATTCTTTTTTTTAATTCTTAAATTAAGAATTAAAAAAAATATATATATTTTTTTACACTCTAAAAAATGCTTGGTTGTTTCAACCCAACTTATGGATGGGTCAAATATGGACAAACCCAGCCATTGCGTTAAATTTTTACATTACATTTTTACCCCAACTTTTGGGTTTGTCCATATTGGGCCAAATTTGGCTTAAAACATCCCAGTATTTTTAGAGTGCATGTAAGATACATAATAGATTACATTTCTGACCAGAAACTCTTAACTGTCCCAAAGCCTAAATTTTGGGGTGGTCGTTGTTTTTCAGGGTTGGCTCTAGAATAGTTTGCCTGCCTCCTCATTGATGATATCCTTTAAATCTCTTTAAAAAACTCATCTGGCTTTTCTGTGCAACTCTAACTGCTATGGTGTTGGTCGCTTGTTTGCTTGGTGAGAATTGTAGATATATGTTTTACACTGTATAAATGTTGTTGCATGTTTCGGTCAATACGTTGTATAAATAAATGACCTTACCATATAAATCGATGTCATTACATAATAAACAACATGTACATCCATCCACTAAAAGCGTTGGTGCAAAAGTCTAGCTGTCTAGCTATTAGATGTCACATTGCTTGGCAATATCTGTGCCAGCACTTTGTCCATCCAAAGTTCAAGGTCAACTTGTCCTCACTCAAAGGCACCAAAAGCTCATTCCTTATCTCTGACGACAGTGGTCTTGGAATGAAAAATCACTTTTTCCTCAAGTTTATGAGCTGCATATCTAAAACATCCTCAGTGTCTGTGTTTTTATTTGTCTGACTCTTCCTTCCATGGCCTGTACGACGTGGTTGTGCAGATCTTGCAGCAGAAGGCGTGTCTGAGGAGGGAGTCGCTGAATTTGCCTTGGGGAGCTCATAAACACCAGCATTTCTTATAGGTGACTGTACCATGTGACTCCTAAACGAGGCGCTTTAAAGAGAGGCCCGACCTGTCGAGAGGCATCAGAGGAGTGTGTGAATGAACGATGACACTGGAAACAGTCTGCGGGTTCTCCATGGCGAGCAGAGGAAGCTTCACCGGCTCCGAGTTCTCCGAGGAGGACAGCAGCGACGGCAGCAGCCTGACCGGGTGTTACCCCAACGCCACCCTCGGCGAGCTGGACGAGAGACAGAGCAAGAAACGCAGCAGGCCGGTGCGCTCCAAAGCACGCAGAGTGGCGGCCAACGTGAGAGAGAGGAAACGCATCATGGATTACAACCAGGCCTTCAACGCGCTCCGAGTGGCTTTGCATCATGACCTGGGCGGGAAACGTCTGTCGAAGATCGCCACGCTCCAGAGAGCCATCAATCGAATCTCTGCTTTGTCTGTGTTTCTCACCAACAACCCACCGGCGAGTTCAGGGAAGCCCTGCGGCCACCTCGACTGTCACGGTCCGGAGCCGTCGCCATCGCAAAGCTTCCTATCCTGGCATCAGCCGCTCACCCACCACCTCCAAAACCCATTGCACAGACTGTCCTCCGAGCAGCACGTGATTACGGGCCCTGCTTGCCCGCCGTCTCCTCACTACCCGTGTTTCTCAGCTGACGCCCAGCTGTACCCACCTTGCAGCGTGGCGAACCCACCCAGGTACGGACGGAGAGGGGATGTCGGGGCGTATCAGCCAGGGGTTTGGGGCTCTTGTGGCCCGAATCATATGGACAATTACGGGGACACGCTCCTGCCCTGGCACATGGGTTACCTACAGGACGCTGGGCCTCAACACGGCTACAACACACTGTGACACACACTCACGAGAACGGTCAACGGCATCACCTGGAAACAGGTGCATTTCTGTGCTCACTGTACATATAAATGTTAATTGCATTAAGAGAAAATGATATATAATGAAAAATTAATGTTGTTTGCAAAAATAATGCTTTTAAAAAGTTTGTAAAAATTCTTTTTTTTAAATTTGCATTTCATTTTCGTAATAAAATATGCAGAATAGTAACACGCTGACTCTTTTTCAAGATTAAGAATTTAGAGAATGTTTAGGTAGGTTTGCAGATGTGTGTGTGTCTGTGTTCCCTTCTATTAATTTCTGGGAAAACTGAGCTAAATGCTCATTCTTTTCATAACAGGATGACATTCTGTAGCAAAAGTCAACAGAAATCTCATTCATGTCTGTGTCTGAACAAGTATATGTGCACATTAGCCAGTAACTATTAAGCAAAATGATTTGAACCACATTACTTATGATCTCAAATGGCTTGAGTTGACTTTGCATTCGTAAAAACGAGGAATACAACAAATCAATTAATGCTTAAAAAAAAGCATGTAATGAGAAGAATACTAACGAGAAGAAGTAACAAGCTTAAAATGAACAAGCTTAGTATATTAGTACAGGCTAGAACAGAAACAAGTGGAAAAGTCAAATGATATTAAATATATTACAAATATGTTTAAAATATAGAGAGTGCATCAACATAAAATTATTTTACTAATCCACTAAAATCGCTAAAAGGCAAAAAAAAAAATCATGGTATATGCTAGTAAATGAAAAGTATTATTTGTAAAAGTAAAAATATATAGTACAAACTATAAATATATAACAAGTTTATAATATTTAAAAAATATATTTAAAATAAATAATATAGTATAAATGTTATTTTAATAACTTAAATATATATATAAATATAATTTAAATATATATAAATAAATAAATATAATTTTTTTAACAGTGTGTTTATATATATTTTTTTTAATTATTTATATATTTAATTTTTTTTACCCAGATATTTTAGGTATGCAAAATTCTGCAACAGTGAAACTTACTGTTATTTTCAAAGTATTTTTTAGACACTTGTGATACTTTATCTATTCATGTTTTAACACAGCCATATCCTTTTTTTAAAAGCTCAGTATCTAATTATGGGTCAACCGTGTGGATGGCCCATTATACCTGTTAAATAAAAATAAAAAATAGTAATTTAATTGAATGCTCATGGGGCCTGGTTTGTTCGGGTATGGTTGGAAAGATCATTCCACCAGTGAGGAACAGTGAAGTTAAACGTTTGAATATGATTTTTGAAATATGAGTGCATGATGGGACCCTCAGGTGAGTAGATGAATCTAAACACTGTTAATATTAGACCATTAGCATGTGCTTGTGGACAGATTTATGACCTCACAGGAAGGAAGTGCAAGCTCTACCTATGGAGAGAGACGGAGATAGAGAGGAAATCCCCTTTGGTCTCTTTCCGGCTGCCCCGTGGGCCGTATCATGCATTGGGACTTTCGGGAGACCAGCAGGTGTGTCCAATCGGAGATACACAAACAGGGCTGAGGGGGAGGGATTTATTGTCTTCCTCTTATTTCATCTACAGACATGAATCATGGAAATCCCTGACTCACAACGATGTGCTGAGTGACATTGACAATGAATGTGTTGAGTGACGGTGACGACATGTCTGTGGTTCGGCCTGCTGTGGCAGTGGGCCAGTCAGGCTTCATTTGAACACATCAGCAGGATTACATGTGAGCAAAACTTTCCCGTCAATCCGGACATGGCTCATTTGATTCTATGCATTTGTCAGATGAAGATCTGTAAACAGTTTAAATAGTAGCAGTTGTGCAATGAAAGCATTTGGGCACTAGATGGCAGCACATTATTTGTGCAAACTGGACAATGGCAGGACTTGTACACAAAAACAATATCTGGAATTTGTTTCCTTGACCCCAGGTGGAAAATAAACAATAAAAATTCCAGGTTGCAGGTTCAATACATATTCATCTTAAACGACAGCACTGATGCTGATTAGCCTACCACAAAAACATATTTTTATGAATTATGATAAGCTTGGTCACAATCACTTGCATTGTAAGTGCTTGACTGTAACCTTTATTTTTTGCTTTTTTATACAAGAAGAAATAGTTTTTGTGTTAATAAACTTTATTAAGTATTATTGATATTGATCTTAGGGTTTTAGCAGAACAAAAAAAAAAGTTTTGCCTATACACTAGAAAGCAGAGAAAGTTTTGAAATCGGTGCTACCTGACCAGAGGAAAGGACCAAATAGGAAAACGTCAACACCCATAATGCACTGGGCATTTAGCTGTCCAAGGCCACTCCCACCAGTCGTCTATAGATTTGCCAACCAGAGTCAAATACAGCCTTGCTTAAGTGGGAAATACTTCTTAGCAAACTTGTATGATAACGTGTAAAAAATAAAAATAAAAATAACGAGCATCAATAAATCATTACAATACAACCAGGAAGAGTCAATAAGGGCTCTAGTGCAGCTCAGACAAAAGAATGAGCGTATGAGCATTTGTAATCCAGAGATTTGAATGCATTGAGTCATCCATGGCACAATAACACCTCTCACTCATAAACTTCATGAGCCGGGTCGGGTCGGGCCGGTCCGCACCCCCATGACGTCTGCGGTGGGTATAATACTGTTGACAGGAGAATGTGCCGAGTAGCACATGCCAAGACTCTGAGCACATGAGAGAAAGAGAGAGGGCAGATGACTCACCTGCAGCCTCTCTACTGTTTGTTAATGATGGAAGACACACGCACACAAACAAAGGCTGACGCTGCTGGTGGTCAAAGTGTGGTAGAGTTCACAGATATGACCGTTCTGGCACTTTCATGCACACAGATTTGGTTTGGGACCAGAAAGAGGCATGTGATTAAGGCTCCGTTCACACTGCAGGCTGAAACGACCTAATTGCGATTTTTTTGCCCCTATGCGACCTGTATCTGATTTTTTCATGACAGTCTGAACGACACAGATCCGATCTTTTCAAATGCGACCCAGGCCACTTGGGTATGTGGTGCAAATCCGATATGCATCCGATCTTTTTAAATGCGACTTCAATCTGAACGGCCAGGTCACATATATCCGACCCGCACGTCATTGCACGCACCTGTCCTGTAGCTAGCCAATACACGCTAACTCCAACGCGTTTCTGCACTGTTATGGCCCGCTGCAGACGTGTCTCTTCCCCAGTATTGTGCCTGAATGCGTTCAATGAACAAAATAAACTGTATTACTGCCTGATGAACATTACTGTGAACACGTTCATTCTAGTATCTGTGTGAACGTGCGCTCTCCGTCAGTATAACTTCGTAAAGTAGGGTGCCAGATTTCTATAGAGCCTTCCAGGCGAAAACACATGTAAACATGCCTTAAAATGTAGCGAAAAAACACCCAATCTGGCAACACCAGCCACCAGTGTCACACCGCAGCCGCAGGGTGTTCTGACAATTCATGCTACCCATTGAGATTTGCTACTTACCGGTTATGCGCATGTGCAGACTCAGATTTTTTTTTTCTTTTTTTACAAAAGGTACATTTTCCTGTTATAATATATAATTTCCCTTTAAAAAATGCTTTCTACCATATGAATATTTGTACGGTCAGCCAGCTGAAAAAGAATAACTGAAATTTTCAGTTACTATGAGGAAAGGTGTACTTTGACAAGTCAAAGATGAATATATTTTATGATAATTTTTACTTTTCACACCGTTTTAAAAGTAAAAATAGTCGTCTACAGTATAGCTACTCATAACTTAGAATTGTATTATATTTGTATTTCAAACGACTTTAATCGGCATTCTGTGATCAATTCACGCTACACAGTAGCATTTTTCGACAAGGCAGCAAAAATCGACAGAACACCGGCGACAAAGCAAGGAGAGCCGAGGACATGCACTATCAATTAAACGACGAGGTCGGTGAGGATCGAAAAATCTTACAAATATATATATATATATATATATATATATATATATATACCACTGTCAGAATATATGAAATTAATTTACATTTCTGGCTTAGGTGATTGGTTTCAAAAATAATTGTCCGTGAGCAAAGATGTCAGGCTTGTGCCCACCGACCGAGCAACTGCAATTGAGCTACAAATAGTTTTCTCCAACAATTATAGAGCTCTTGGGATGCAATAATCTCACCACAGTCAGACAAAACCAGGATTTTCCACAATCCCCTGAGCATTTTATGCAGTTATCTATCATATTGAGTTAAATGTCAGCGGTTAACACAGCTTTGAGTGTCAGGCCTGGGAAGTGCAAGATCTGATCTCTGAAGTGATTTCTGCTCTGTTGAATTTGCTCATTCAGGGATTATGAGAAATTCAGCTCCTCAAGTTCAGTCCATGTCTAGTCTCTCCTTCTCTCTTTCATCATATTTCACTTTTTTCCCCACATCATCGCCCCTTTCCTCAGAAAGACCCCAACATAAACTTTTATACATAAACTCTTCGTGTATCTTCTCAGTTCAGTCTCAAAGGTATCTTGAGTTTGTAGTCGAGGGTTCTTTACAAATTATTTTTAATGCAGACTGCTGCCCATTCGGTGTATGTATATATATATATATATATATGAAGAGTTCAGATGCAAAAGCCTCTAAATGCCATTAGAAATTTTCTACTTTAATGATGATTTTTATCAAACTTGTATATTTAAGTTCAGTAATTTCACTTAAATAACAATTAATAGGTAATTATCATTGCCATTTAAGTGAAATCACTGAACTTATATATACAAGCTTGATAAAAAATGATCATTCTAGAAAACTGGCACTTAGAGGCTTTTGCATCTGAACTCTTCATATATATATATAAGGGTTTTAAAGATTCATTGTTGTTTTTGTAAATACAATTATTTTAAACCTTCAGCTTCTCATCACAGAGACTTATGGCACAAATTAAGGAAATTCCCACATCAGGGGGCTTATAGTGTCAATAATGTGTAATTCAATAAAACAGGCCATAAAAACGTAATCACCAACATAAATATATCAGGCTACAAACTCTCGAGATTCCCTCTGTATGCATTGCTCGTCTCGCACCAGCGAATGGCTTGACGTGGAGCGAGAATAGACCCGTGGAGAGAGATTCCCATCAGCGTGAGCATCAGTTAATGAATCAATCTGATGTTAACATGCAAATCTCACTCATCAGAGACATTAGTGCAAGCCTTGCACATTCAAACATCCAGATCCCAGCAGTAGAGTATTATTATCACATAACCATTAAAGAAAATTATCCGTGTATGTGCATTCAATATAGAAAACAGTAAAAAGCCATCTGCTCTATTAGGTAATCATAATTGCTGTCTTATAGTAATTTTACATTCAAGGATTCAACTCTTACCAGGTCAATCACTTGAAGAACGCTTATTTTGAATGCTGATTACAGATTTACAGAAGAACAAATAACTCGTTCAGATGGTGCTCTGGATAAGTTACGAGTCTCACATGTATCTAGTTTTTTAGTTCATAAAATAAACTCTTTGGCACCATCAAGTACCCTGTCAGGCTCTTAAACGCTTAAACGAGTTGCTTGAATGTCAAAACACTAAACTGAAAACATATTTCCAAGAATTCACATTAAACCATGCTCTCTGTCTGAATAACCTTTATTAAATGTTTGAAATGCTAAAGAGCCACGTTGGGTATCAAAAGTGATGCCAAACTTCTCATTCAAACGTTAATTAAACCGAGTCTGTGGATGCGGTCAGAGTCTAATTACAGAGACACACTTATTAACATCTCATCTCTGACACATCTTCTGGCTCATACAGCGCAGGAGGTTCGTTTCACAGCAGGTCTTATGAAAGGGTCATTCTCAGGAAATTAAATTAAATATTTTTATCATTTCTTTTGGAAAGGTTCCTGCTGAACTTTCATATTTTCTCGGCCTCAAAGTACCAAGGCAGAAACCAACCAACACTTGAAGACCACCATTCGGGAATTCAAATCAATCAATTATGAATATATTCAGATTCAGAATCACATTAATTACACGAGCAGGGGATCATATACAACACGAATGCTACCTTTTTCTGAGAATGTCGCTAAAACATTTATTAGCAATCCTTGCAGCACAAGTGCAATATGAAAGAAACTGGCTCAGGCTTGTGCTCGGGTTAATCAAATTCACTAAACTAATCAGGACATTTTTATGAGTCAGTAAAATTGAAAGTCAAAGACCAAATGAAATTGAAGGGAAAAAAGGACTGATAAGATTACAGGTAAACCGAGTCAGTGTCAGAAAAGACGGATTACCTCTGGACTGAAAAACAACATTTGAGAAACTTTTTCACTAGAAGAGAGCTTCTCAAAAGAAGAGCAGCTTTGCCACTGTGGGAAAATTTAAAGACTCAACACAAAGAACAGATGCTCTCATATATCTGTATCTCAATGATTAACACTGAATGGAGATTAACTGAGGAAGGAATGTAATAAAAGCTATTTTTTTTTTATTTTGTGTTCATATACTGTATCCCTATACATGTGCACACACACTCATCAATATATATATCCCTATATGCACGCACACTCATATATATATATATATATATATATATATATATATATATATATCCCTATCAATATGCATGCACACACCCACACACTCTATATATATATATATATATATATAGAGTGTGTCGGTGTATATATATATAAATATGCACGCACACTCGTATTTATATCCCTGTAAATATGCACGCACACACGCACGCACACTCATACATATATATATATATATATATATAGTGTGTGTGTGTGGGTGTGTGCATGCATATTGATAGGGATATATATATATATATGAGTGAGTGCATATTTATAGGGGTATAAATATATATATATATATATATATATATATATATATATATATATATGTAAATAAGAGTGTGCGTGCATATTTATAGGGATATATATATATATATATATATATATGAGTGAGTGCATATATACTGTATATATGAAGAGTTCAGATGCAAAAGCCTCTAAATGCCATTTGAAATTTTCTTCTTTAATGATGATTTTATCAAACTTGTATATTTAAGTTCAGTAATTTAACTTAAATGGCAATGATAATTACCTATTAATTGTTATTTAAGTGAAATTACTGAACTTAAATATACAAGTTTGATAAAAATCATCATTAAAGAAGAAAATTTCAAATGGCATTTAGAGGCTTTTGCATCTGAACTCTTCATATATATATATATATATATATATATATATATATATATATATATATATCCCTATAAATATGCACTCACTCATATACACTCACCGGCCACTTTATTAGGTACCCCATGCTAGTAACGGGTTGGACCCCCTTTTGCCTTCAGAACTGCCTCAATTCTTCGTGGCATAGATTCAACAAGGTGCTGGAAGCATTCCTCAGGGAGTTTGGTCCATATTGACATGATGGCATCACACAGTTGCCGCAGATTTGTCGGCTGCACATCCATGATGCGAATCTCCCGTTCCACCACATCCCAAAGATGCTCTATTGGATTGAGATCTGGTGACTGTGGAGGCAATTTGAGTACAGCGAACTCATTGTCATGTTCAAGAAACCAGTCTGAGATGATTCCAGCTTTATGACATGGCGCATTATCCTGCTGAAAGTAGCCATCAGAAGTTGGGTACATTGTGGTCATAAAGGGATGGACATGGTCAGCAACAATACTCAGGTAGGCTGTGGCGTTGCAACGATGCTCAATTGGTACCAAGGGGCCCAAAGAGTGCCAAGAAAATATTCCCCACACCATGACACCACCACCACCAGCCTGAACCGTTGATACAAGGCAGGATGGATCCATGCTTTCATGTTGTAGACGCCAAATTCTGACCCTACCATCCGAATGTCGCAGCAGAAATCGAGACTCATCAGACCAGGCAACGTTTTTCCAATCTTCTATTGTCCAATTTCGATGAGCTTGTGCAAATTGTAGCCTCAGTTTCCTGTTCTTAGCTGAAAGGAGTGGCACCCGGTGTGGTCTTCCGCTGCTGTAGCCCATCTGCCTCAAAGTTTGACGTACTGTGCGTTCAGAGATGCTCTTCTGCCCACCTTGGTTGTAACGGGTGGTTATTTGAGTCACTGTTGCCCTTCTATCAGCTCGAACCAGTCTGGCCATTCTCCTCTGACCTCTGGCATCAACAAGGCATTTCCGCCCACAGAACTGCCGCTCACTGGATGTTTTTTCTTTTTCGGACCATTCTCTGTAAACCCTAGAGATGGTTGTGCGTGAAAATCCCAGTAGATTAGCAGTTTCTGAAATACTCAGACCAGCCCTTCTGGCACCAACAATCATGCCACGTTCAAAGTCACTCAAATCACCTTTCTTCCCCATACTGATGCTCGGTTTGAACTGCAGGAGATTGTCTTGACCATGTCTACATGCCTAAATGCACTGAGTTGCCGCCATGTGATTGGCTGCTTAGAAATTAAGTGTTAACGAGCAGTTGGACAGGTGTACCTAATAAAGTGGCCGGTGAGTGTATATACCCCTATAAATATGCACACACTCACATATATACATATATATATATTTATTTATTTAAACCCCTATAAATATGCACTCACTCACATATATACATATATATATATATATATATATTTATTTAAACCCCTATAAATATGCACTCACTCATATATATATATATATATATATATATATATATATCCCTATAAATCTGCACGCACACTCATATATACATACATACATATATATATATATAATATATATGTATATATATATATATATATATATATATATATATATAAAATCCCAATATGTGTATGTACTGTACACATTGCTTGGATTAAATTTTATTTCTTAGTTAATCTCCATTCAGTGTTAAACATGTCAGACATACAGCAACTCAGAATTTCATCATAGAGATGTTTGCAGCCATCATTAGAGAAGTGTGTATGACATCTGGCGGATGCTGAAGGCATAAAGCCAAGACCTCTAATGTTCTTCCCAGCTTCCTAATAATCCAAGAGTGACATATCAGTTACCTCATTTCTGCCTTACACTAATGAAGCAGATACGATGGCCTTTTAATTAGAGCCCGGAGAGAAACGCTTGTATCATTAAGACAAGTTTACCACCGTGAGGTATGATTAGCATTTCCACAACATTAACTCATCAAATGAAAAAATGTAGACAGTGTGTGTGTGTGTGTGTGTGTGTGTGTTCTTGTATAACTGTGAGGACCAGTTTGAGTTTTAGACCATCTGAGTGAGGACAAAGAGAGTAAAGGGAGGACATGTTGGCTGGTCATCACTTTCTGAGACCTCTTTAAAGGCCTGTTCGCGAGTAAAGACTTGGATTTAGGGATAAGTTATAGATGGTAGGTTGTGATGAGTATGGGGTTAGGGTAAGAAGCTAGAGATTGCACAATAATCTGTGTGTGTGTGTGTGTGGATCTTCAAGGGATCCATATAATTATTTCTTTTTAAAAGTTCAAATCTGTGTATATTTATATATTGCATTGTTCCTCTTGTGCTTGTATTGATTCAAGCTTTTGATGCTCTTTGCATGCAGAGCTCTAGGTTTTGGTAAAGAGCTAAAAGCTTGTCCAAAGCGATGCTTGTATCTTTCCTAAAAAGAACATTCTGCATTGATTAGAACATTTATGTCCACAGCTTATTCATGAATCTACAACAATTGCTCTTTTATCGACAACATGCTCCCAGTAAACAACACAAAAGGTCTAATGCATTGATTCCTTTCTCAGAAGCCCTAATGAGGCGTTTGATGTGAAACCTTCTTGAGAGGGAAACGAAACACGGTTACTGTATCCTGTGTCCTTCCTTCTGCAAATCGCCATTGCTCCCAGTTAAAACAGTTTTCAGATTCAGAAAATACAGGTAATGTTGGGAAGCTGTCGTGTTGTACTGATTAAAGCACTGCCTTATGCGACTTACTGACTGCCAGATTCTCTGAAGAACATTTTAGTGCTGCTTGTCTGTACAAGTGGTTGCTATGGCATTGCCACATGGTTGCTAGGCTGTTCTATGTAGTTTTTTTGGTTGTTGCTGTATGGTTGCTAGGTTGTTCCAAATGAGAGCCTAACTAAAATCACGCTTATTAAACAGAGATATGATAGGATTCTCAGTTAGAACGGGGTAATTCAGCCTTTTTTCTTTTTAGAAAAAAGTTGGATTTTTTTTTATTGATTTTATTGTTTACCAGCCAATAATCAAATCGTAGAAAAATTGAGGTATCACTGAAGTCAGGACAACTTTTAAATAGGGGTTTGATTCACAAAATTATTATTTTTTTAAATTAACGAGGAAGGTTGTGCACTTTACATAATATATTTAGATTTAGTTTATTTATAATAATAGTGTTGTTTGAATTGAAATGTGTTTTCTATTAAAGTCTACGTAATTATGCCTCAACTTAACGGTACAAAATCCTAACTCGTTGACCAACACAAAAAGGAAAAAATTCTTACATCCAGAGGGTGGCAGTATAGTGCGAGTCCACTGCCATTTCACCCGAACTTAATTTGATTGTGTTCAATCTGCTTAAATATATATAAAATTTAAGTTTACTTAATCCGCTTGTGTTGGCTTACATGATTGATTTGTGTTGCTTTAACTGAAACTGGGCGGTGCTTGTTAGTTCCCATGCAGCATGCTTTGCTTATATGGTTGATTTAAGAGAGAATACATGTTAAAATGAAGTTTTATTTTATGTTTTTTTTTGTTTTGTTTTTTGAGAAAATTAGAAATGGGGAAGACTTCAATTACATTTGAACCATTTAAATTACAGTGGGTTACCATGGAGAAGAGTGGAGCATTTTGTTTGTCTGTGGACTGATTTAATTATAATAATTGTTTGGTTGAATGAGCATGTTAATCTTATTACATGCTAAATGTGCAACTGTTAGCAAATAGCTGGCTAGAGTCTATCAATTGAATTATGTGTCAATTACATCCATCAATGTAATTGAATGAGTGTAGAAATAATTCAATTGATAGACTCTAGCCAGCTATTTGCTAACAGTTGCACAATATTTTTGCAGATTGTGTATAAAGCTGGCCTCATACGCAGGTGAAAACAAACATAAGATTTTAATGAAGGCCAGTTTCCTCCGAGACCCGCTCACATAACATGTTTGATGTCTCATTAATAGAACATGAAATGTCAAACTGATCTTTCATGCCGACACACTGAATGACAAACCTAAATGTGTCTACATGTGGCACAGCACCATGCATGGAATTCTGGCACATATTAATAAACGAAAACATGTCACATGATGCATGCAGCTTATATATACTACAAATAGCCCCTAAAAAGACAGCATATGTCAGAATAATGTTTCATTATAAAAAGACAAATTCAAGTTTTTCTGGCTTTCAAAAAAAACAAACAAACATCTAAACACTTCCGTTGCATTGACTTATTACGATTGCAATGTTTGATAAAGCCAATAATCAACACAATACACTGTTATCCCTGAAGTTGTTTTAATTCAAACTATTTAGGTACAATAAACATAAACTCCAAAATGTTTGCACAATTACTCCATGTTTTTAGTTTGTTGTACGATTTGCATGATACTTTTCATTCTATTGAATTGTTTAGATTGAATGTACTTAATTTAGCTTATTTTAGTCTGTTGTCAATACAACGCAATACAAGGAAGATGTTGATTGGCTATTTGAACTGACGTCAAACATGGATGGATCGCGCATTTTCATCTGTTCATCTGGACTTTCATCATGCACGTTTGCTGGTGAGTACATTTTGGTCTGAAACAGCGAACACATTATAACACGTAGATAAATGAGATGTATAAGATTTAGCCAGTAAAACTATATGTAAGTTTAGGCTGTGTTTACATGTTAACGTTCGCCATCGTGTTGTATCGATCAGTCGCAACCGACACTTTTATAAGTTAGTTCTGATATGACATAATATGATCTTTGGGATTGTCACATTTCTAATGCTTAACCTTTTTTATCAATAATTCTCATTAAACAAATGAACGAAAATGTCGTCTGTTGTGTAAAACGATATCTTTTTTCGATGGTGTTTTGCATCTTGGCAGTTTGCCATATTAGAAATGTTCAACATGGCTTATATACAGCGCGACTTTATCATTAACCTTTTAGAATGTTTTACATTTCTTTGTGAGTGAAGTAGTAAACAAATAGCTTAAATTGAAATTCGACTACCTGCAAGAAATGCCACGTAGTTATGTAACATTAGTCCAGCCAAAGAAATGCAACCTCGTGCTCATCAGCGTGGTCAGGTTTTAGTACATTTCAGTTAACCAGAGTTTAGTGTACGTCATGACATGCTAAATAAATAAATGGATATAAATGTTGTAGATAGCAGATCAAAAAATATATATATTTTTTTTCTTATGTATAAAGCAATCTAATGTTTTACTCTGCAGATTCAAGTTCAAAACAAGGCTAATCAAGATGATCTGGAAATGTAAGTATTGCATATTTGCTTGTGACAAAAGGGGATAATTGTTAAAACATTACATACTTAAACATGGGAGCTAAGCAAGAAGTCAGCCTTTTCCATGCCTAATGCCTATATCAAGAATGTTTATGAGAAAAAACCCTAATGCTGTCTTTATTAATCAGAAGATGGACATGACTCCATCCTTGATGAGAAAGGATGTTGTGATCAACAAGCCTCCTGTAAGCCAAATACTTCAACGTTGGCCAGCACTTTTTAGAGAAAGTCAGGTAAAGCGAAATGCCTATGTTTGCAACATGAAATGAGTATTGATAAACATGATGGTTAGATATTAATTTGAAATTTGTTCATTTTTGACAGTTCTCGTAACAACTGCTTTTTCCTTTACTATTTCAGGTGTATCAAGAATTCAACTGGGTGGTTGGGAAGAACCTTAAGCAAGAATTTTATGGGTCTCTTGATCGTCACTGTCCTCAACTGATTCAGATCTTCAGGTCAAAGAGAGGTCTCGCCGGGCAGATTTTGAGCGATCTGCTGCAACAAGCAAAGGTTTGTACATTTAAGTTGATGCCATTGTTTGCTTAATTTTAAAATACAGTCTGATATTATTTTTAAAAGGGTTTTTTTTACCCAAAAATGAAAATTTTGTCATTAATTACTCACCCTCATGCTGTTCCACACCTGTAAGACCTTCGTTATCTTCAGATCACAAATTAAGATATTTTTAGATATCGTTTCATAGACCTCCACTTTCAAGGTCCAGAAAGATAGGAAAGAAATTGTTAAAATAGTCATATCAACTATAGTAGTTCAACCTTAAAGGATTAGTTGGCTTCTGAAGGAAATTTTCCTGATAATTTACTCACCCCCATGTCATCCAAGATATTCACGTCTTTCTTTCTTCAGTCGAGAAGAAATTAAGGTTTTTGATGAAAACATTCTAGGATTATTCTCCTTATTGTGGCTTTTAATTGGCCCCAAATGGCTGAAGGTCAAAATTACAGTTTCAGTGCAGCTTCAAAGGGCTGTAAACGATATCAGATGAGGAATAATGGTCTTATCTAGCAAAACTATTGGTCATTTTCTTAAAGAACAACTGTATACTTTATAAACACAAATGATCACTTTCCAAGTGCTTCAGTTTTCCGTATTCTTCAAAAAGCTTACGCTGTATGTCCTACACACAGACAAAAATAAACAAAAACAAAAAAACGGAACTGGCGCCACATTCGTTTCATAAGTTGAATAGGGAAGGCATAGGACACACAGCGTAAGCTTTTTGAAGTATAAGGAAGACAGAAGCACTTGCACGGCGATTTGTGTTTGTATTTTTTTAGAAAATTACCAATCGTTTCTCTATATAAGACCCTTATTCTTCGCCTGGTGTCGTTAAAAGCCCTTTGAAGTTGCACTGAAACTGTAATTCTGACCTTCAACCATTTGGAAGCCATTGAAGTCCACTATTAGGAGAAAAATCCTGGAATGTTTTCATCAAAAACCTTAATTTCTTTTCGACTGAAGAAAGAAAGACATGATACATCTTGGATGACATGGGGGTGAGTGAATTATCAGGACATTTTTATTTGAAAATGGATTAATCCTATAATATTATGAAGTGAAGAGAATACTTTTTGTGCAAAAAAAAAAAAAAAAAAAAAATCCTCTCTTCTGTGTCATTCTCTTATAAAATGTTTACATCCAGCTCTTCCAGGTTCTACACCAATAATGAGTCGACATTTTGAGGTAGAACCTGGAAGCTCTGAATGTAATGACACAGAAGAGAGGATTTTGTTGAATAAAGTCGTTATTTTAGTTTTTGTGCACAAAGTATTCTTGTCACTTCAAACATTAATGTTAAACCACTGCAGGCCCTTCAACTGTTTTAACAATGTTTTTACCTTTCTGGACCTTGAAAGTGCTGGTTAAATTGCTGTTTATGGACAAGTCAGATACCGATCAGATTTCATCAAAAATATCTTAATTTGTGTTCTGAAGATGAACTTACAGGTGTGGAACAAAAAGAGAGTAATTAAGGACCGAATTTTAATTTTGTGGTAAACTAACCCTTTAAGAATGTTAAGTAACAGTCAAAAGTATGATTCATAGAAATTGCCTTCCTGTCATGTTGACAAATGATACAATGTTTTCTCTGCAACCACCACACCTCAGACCTCTGATCTCGTTGACATGAGATGTGTTGCCATGAGAGGGCTTCCAATACTTCTTGATGACACAACTGAGTTCTTCAAAGCATGCTTTGTAAGTATTATTAATGCATTTTTACTGTCATAGGTTTATTATAATATTTTCAGTTGGAAATATGTAAACCTTACTGTGCATTTATGTTAGTAAGAACAATAAAAAACACCAAAAACAATTATATTGTTAACAGTTATATTTGACATAAATGTTGTGTGAATGAAATGAATGTCAGTGAGGAGGAAGTTTTAATTTTAAATCATTCAGGAGAAATGTAATGTCATGACACCTTTGAAACACTAAAATACAATTAAGGTTAATCTCATAATGTTTTACTTTAATCAGTAATTCATGTCATTTGCAAAGACTTGTATACAAAAGAAAAACAAACTTAATGTTTAAATATAACTGAATTCCTGGATACACCTGTGTACATAATTCACAAAAAAAAATATGCTTGCGTTCAACTAAACAAAAATGTCCAATAAAATTTATAACTAGAAAAAAAAACTGTACACTGCTAAAATGTATTTTAGTAATCTCCAATCTCTTGTCCAGGCTTTTGATGATGGAGACTCGTACCAACATGTGCCAAAATGAAGATGTGGTTCTACAACCCCTGTCCATCCATCTCTCCCCTCCATGATGATTCCTCATCATTTGATGAGGATGGGTGATGTAATTGACAATTTAGACAACATACCTCAGGCCATGTTTTGAATTTGTGAAATCAAATAAATTGTAAGTTCCAAAACATTATTGTTATCCTTTGTCCTTATTTGTAATGCAGGTGTATCTTTATTAAATCATTTACAGTAAATAGCTATATTTAAATTAAAGTTTAAATATACAACACTCACAACATTCATCCATATTGTAGGTTTCACATATATTGTCTGTGCATAACTGTAAGCCCTTTTACAGGTTGATTGAACTTAAAAAATTTATGGAAACTCGTTGCCCTAAAAAAGTTAATTTTGTATTGTTGAAAAAACAACATATTTTAAGTTGAAAGTACCTAAAGTTTCAATTGCACCGCATTAAAAACTTTTAGTTCAATGAACTAAAAATTTTCAATTAAATGCATTTGAAATCTTAAGTACATTAAACTTAAAATATGTTGTTTTTTCAACAATACAAAATTAACTTTTTTAGGGCAACGAGTTTCCATAAATTTTTTAAGTTCAATCAACCTGTAAGGGCTTACAGTGTACAACTTCTGTCAGGAAATTGGTCTGAACAAGCCAGAGGCGAATAGATGCACGCAAATATAGACGGAAATGACATGAATAGACAGTGATGAACAGCAAACAGTAGAAAAGGAAGAATGAACTCGACCGTGGATAATTGAGTCGGTCCTCACCGTCTTTAAACGGATCTCCCCTATATTAATACTGAGCAAAACACAGTAAATAACACTTCATTTTAACATTTGCTCTCTTTTCAGAAGTCAGTCAGAAGCAAAGCATGGTGGGAACTAGAAATCTGTTGTAACTCATTCCATATATATCTGTACATATATATTTACATTTATATGGGAACAAAAGTCTTACGGGTTTGGGATGACATGAGGGGGTGAGTAATTTGTAATTTACAGAGAGTAATCTGCGAGTAAATAAAAAACAGAATGTACATTTTTGGGGCATTTTTGAACTAACCTTTTAATAATTTTTCTTATTATTATCAATGTAGAAAACAGTTTTTGCTATTGTAACATTATAAATGTTTATTTTACAAAAAAATGCAAGAGACTTCTTTAAATAAATAAAAAGTACTATGTATCTACACTGCAAGTTTGTGATGTTGCTTAAATGAAATTACGAAATCATCTCAGTGAGTTTGTGAAAGCTGAATGCATGGACGAGTGGACGCTAATTATAGGAGTCCTCAGTGTTATTATGGCAGGTCCATTTGAATGGATAATCTGGGACTCAAATTCACACAATGTTCAGTGTGCATATACACAGCTTCATTTTTGCTGTCACAATGTGTGATGATGATGAGTCATTACTCTTTTGGCATGACCCTGAATGTTTTGTTTTCTTGGATGAATTTAGCTTTGTATTTTTTTTTTATGTCACAACATACTTCTTATACCCAGAAAGGAAAAGAGTATGAAGGTTATCAGCTGTCAACTTCCATGAACTCCTATCACTGTGTGGGACAGCGGCCGCCAACATCCCAGCAGCCCATTGCGATTAAATCATGAAAGAGAAAGAATAATAGCATCTGCCACAATCGCTAAAAATGCTGTATGTTATGATGACTGACGAAATACAGTTTTAATAAACTCTAACTTCAGCCAATCAAATTTCCTTTAATAAAAAAGGCAAGTGAGATGGAAGACATAAAATGAAAAGAGATTGGACTCTCAGCCGCTCTTCATCCGCGTGAGGTGCTGCCGCCCTGACAGCAGTCGAATGATGTACTATTCAGCTTTAGTATGATATGAAATTTAGTATGAAAGGGCTTCTAATAAACTAAAAATAAAATAAAACTGGCCAAATATCGCCTGAAATACAAGTTAATACAGAGTTCTGCCATAAATGGTTCAGGGCTGAGTAGTTCACTTTAAAAAAAGCTTTTGCTGATAATTTACTCGCCCCCATGTCATCCAAGATGTCCACGTCTTTCTTTCTTCAGTCGAAAAGAAATTAAGGTTTTTGATGAAAACATTCCAGGATTTTTCTCCATATAATGGATTTCATTGGGGACCAAACGGTTCAAGCTCCAAAAGACACTTTCAGTACAAACTGCAAACTGTTCGAAGGGCTTTAAACGATTCCAGACGATGAGTAAGGGTCATCGATCGCTCATTTAAAAAATAAATAACAAAGTTTAAGTTTTATAAGCACAAATGCTCGCCTTGCTCTGTTCTGTGATGCACGTTCGTGACTCTCCTGTTCGAACTCGTTCATCAAAATGAACAAATATTTTTCCGAGTCAATTCGTTTGTTGAATGAACCAAATGACTCAGAAAAAGATTCAAAAG
Organism: Pimephales promelas; assembly: GCF_988280905.1. Classification (NCBI taxonomy): domain Eukaryota; kingdom Metazoa; phylum Chordata; class Actinopteri; order Cypriniformes; family Leuciscidae; genus Pimephales; species Pimephales promelas. Next base: position 982,976 of record NC_142791.1, on the reverse strand, counting down.
GTTTGCAGTTTGTACTGAAAGTGTCTTTAAGACCTTGAACTGTTTGGTTCCCAATGAAGTCCATTATATGGAGAAAAATGCTGGAATGTTTTCATCAAAAACCTTAATTTCTTTTCGACTGAAGAAAGAAAGACAAGGACATCTTGGATGACATGGGGGTGAGTAAATTATTAGCAAAAGTTTTCAAAAGTACTCCTTTAACGCAAGTTACTTGATATTGTATATAACAAAATGGACAGTAGCTTTTCCAAAAAAAAAAAAAAAAATAGGTGGACATGAAATATTGTTCAAATTATACAAGTTAATCAAAATTGAGTATTCCAAAAACCGATATAATAAACAAATATTGTGTGATTTAATCTGAGACTTAAAAAGACCAATTGCGAAGTAACCATACCAGGTAAAGATAATCTCAGCTGCTCTTCATCTTCTCCACTAGTTTTGTTTGTAATGGATGACTGTAATCTTAACATCTGTCTAAATGCTGCACATTGTCAGAACCCATTGTTACAGGGCTGGCTACTTTTAGGGGATAGGAAAGCTTATACATTTCCTCCAGATGGCTTATACACAAATCAAACAGGTGAATTATCTGCTGTTCTTGTCATAACATTGGATTTATGAGCCATAATCAATCAGTAGCCGCTATCAGAGGACCCGGGTTTCTCTTCTTTCGTGGCTAAAATGGACTGTGTGATCGATGGCTTCACTAAGAGGAGAAACCTTCTGCCACATCTTTTCTCCTGGGATTTCAATAAGCCATGTGTCTAGCAAACAGCTATCCAGTAGAAATGATTCATTCTTTTCATTTTGCACTAAACCCTAATAAAAGCTAAATAAAAATAACTTGAATAGACGCCTTCATGGGTAATTGTTCATTTGTAAATTGGTTTATTCTCTATACTTATGTTCAGTTAACCAGTAAGGACACTTCCCAAGTAATGAATTTCTGTAGAAATGTAATCTCTTAATTGAAGTGCACATAGTCTCAATAAATCAATTTAACATTGACAAGAGTGTGTGTGTGTGTCAGTTTCACTGGTCCATCTTCTACATTGCCCTCAATATGAGGACATTAATCAGAGAGAACAGGTCTGTCAGGTAGTCGTGTCATGTCTATGTCATTCAATCCACTGATCCAAGGTCAGTCGAAGCAGCCAAGAAGAATGAGGGCAGAAAAGAAATTGCAGTGTTTGAGGTCTGATTCACACACAAGTCAAACATATAACAATTGTAGTCTATGGTAACAATTTTACTGTTATGTAAAAGAAATAGTTTAGCCAAAAATGAATGAGATTTGAACACAGAAGGCAGGATTTCAGTAAATTTCATAAATAGGTTGCAACCCAGGCTCTTTGGAAAAACATGCCTTGTATTGTGGCAGTTCGTGAAGTGGTGCTAAAAGGGTAATGCTTTAAGTGTTTGAAAATAATATCCCTAAACTCTACCCTAAACTACCCAAACAATATTGTTAAAGGGATACTTCACCTATGGAAAGATGAATGAGTATTTAAAATGTAGAAGAAATGTGATATTATTTTTTAATTTTGAGCTTTCTAGGCAAGGAAAAACCCAAATTTTTGGCTTAAGTGGATGAAAGACAACAACTCCCAGAATGCACTTGCTTCGCTGCCCTAGGAGGCCACGCCTACCGGTAACAGAGCGCAGTCGTTAAACAACAAGTCTAGGCTACTAGTGATGAGTCTGCCTGAAAATGTGTTTTGGAGATGGCCCAAAATGTCCGGGATTGGGCTTTTGCGTTTGTACAGTCGCCGATTACCCATGAGCGACACCTGTAAGACGCACCGGTTTTCTTAGCGATGTTAAAACGCACATCAACCGATCTTTAAAATGAAAGACCCCTTTAAAGGATTAGTTCACTTTTGAAAAAGCTTTTGCTGATAATTTACTCACCCCCATGTCATCCAAGACGTCCATGTCTTTCTTTCTTCAGTCGAAAAGACATTAAGGTTTTTGATGAAAACATTCCAGGATTTTTCTCCATACAATGGACTTCAATGGGGACCAAACGGTTCAAGGTCCAAAAGAAACTTTAAGTACAAACTGCAAACTTCTTCAAAGGGCTTTAAACGATTCCAGACGATGAATAAGAGTCTTATCAAGCGAAACGATCGCTCGTTTTATAAATAAATAACAAAGTTTAAGTTTTATAAGCTCAAACGCTCGCCTTGCTCTGTTCTGTAACGCACTCCTGTTCGAACTCGTTCATCAAAATGGACAAATCTTTTTCCGAGTCACTTGGTTCATTCGGCGAAAGAAACGAACGAATTGATTCGGAAAAAGATTTGTTAATTTTGTTGAACGAGTTCGAACAGGAGTGCGTTACAGAACAGAGCAAGGTGAGCGTTTGATCTTATCAAACTTAAACTATGTTATTTATTTATTAAACGAGCGATCTTTTCGCTTGATAAGACCCTTATTCATCGTCTGGAACCGTTTAAAGCCCTTTGAACAGTTTGCAGTTTGTACTGAAACTGTGTTTTGGTCCATGAACCGTTTTGGTTCCCCATTGAAGTCCATTATATGGAGAAAAATCCTAGAATGTTTTCATCAAAAACCTTAATTTCTTTTCGACTGAGGAAAGAAAGACATGGACATCTCGGATGACACGGGGGCGAGTAAATTATCAGCAAAAGTTTTTTGAAAAGTGAACTAATATTTTAATATACAACTGCAATATTTCATCATTATACACTCATCATTTGTTGATTGCCCACAGTGCTGCATCTATGGATCATATTATGACAAGATTTCGCACATCTTTGGCACTTCATTCATAATTTTACACGTCGATAATCACTCGAATAAGCAGCTCGGCGACGGCTCATGGCACCCAGTGACATCCCTGCCAATCATCCGCCTTTCACTAAAGTGAGACCGTACGAATGCCACACGTCTGGGGATCGCACCGCTATCAAACAAATGTCTCAATTACAGAATGAAGTGCACTCATGTGCAGAGCTGCTCTCATGCCACTTCATTATTGAACTAAGCCAATTAAACTCAGAAAGGAAGGCAAACAATTACAGTTTACCCAGCACAATCGTAAACCAGCCGTACATTCTCTTATTACTGTCACAGCTCCCAAAACCAAAACCAGCCCGTGTCAGCCTAACACAGCTTAAAGTCAAGACTGAGGCAATTTAATGGCACCAATTTGGTGATTTTGGGGTGATTATCTGCACATCCTGAAACCTTGAAACGTTTTTCTTTGATATTTTAATTTTTATAAAAAACCATTGACCATAGATTGTGCCCATCGTCACAATGGATGTTTATTTCATTTCCATCTAAAAGGGGCCATTCGTTGAAAATAAACTCATCATTTGTGTTGATCTGAATATAGTCAAGCCATAAAAACAAACACAAGAGGACAAATCATTGAAATGGAAAATGTCCCTGATTGTTTTTTCAGAATCGTCTGGAAAACACTCGAGCCGTTTATCTCTCCAACCTGCTTCAAAAATCAAAGCGTCTGCCACCCGCACAATAATGCTCAAGGTTTTCTTACTGCATATCTCAAATGGAGGCTTGATTGAGTGTTAAACACAATGCGTTTCAAACAGCTTATGGGGTTGGAACGAAATGAGGGCGAGTAAATAATGGCAGGATGTTCATTTTGGATGAATTCATATTCAAGAGACTAAACATACAAAGGAAAGTCCTCCAGTCATTTGAAAAACGGAGCTGATGCACACGGATATTATAAATCACCTTGGCACTGGACGTTTTGTTTCCTTGCTTGACTTTAAATCACATATTTTGTTTGTATGCCTGTATTTCCCAGGAGCCCACATGAAATGTCAGGTTTGATTTTTTTTGTTTTGAATGCCGCAGAGATAAAGGACTACTTGTATTGGATTCAACTAAAAGTGGTAAAAGGCTTCAGGCTGCTCTATTGTTCATTCATTTGAATTCTGGGCCACTATTTTCCATGAGCTTATGTGTGTGTGAGAGAGAGTGAATGTGAAAGGACCTGAGGCTTCTCCTCAGGAGCATAAAACACAGTTGGAGCATGACTGCCATCCAGATGAGACAGAGACACGTACCTCAAAGCCCAAAGAGGGATCTTTCTCATGCATAAGGCAGTCTGTCTGAAGAGCGAGAACTGAAGCCCAAAACACAGATGATGAGCTCTACAATGCCACAGAACCTGCACTTTGACATTCATTCACTCACTTGAATTCATGGAGACCAAAGTCAGCCCTCTTTCTTCTCTGCATCGGTTTGAGCTCTGTTGAACATCTCCGAGTCTGCAAAGACAAATCTGGCAGGTCTACAATATAAGCACAAATAACGAAGCATCATATCAAAACTAAAATCTAACATGCAAACTGACAAACAGACCAGAATGCAATGTTATTGCATTTATAAAACCCTATAGTGTATAATGATAATAAAAAGAATCAATTATAATATTAAAAGAAATTTTTGAAAAACAAAACAGGGAATTCTGGGTATGAACCTGTATGGCTTTTTACTGCAAATTATGAGATGATTTGTTCTTTTTTTTTTTTTTTAAATGGTAAATTGAATATTGTTTATAAAGTTATATCTATTACAGTTTCCCCCATTAATCGTAAGGGAACTTTACTTTAGCAATTTTTACAGTTCAAATTTAAAACTATATATATTGGGTTTTTTTTTTTGCAAATCATACATTATAACAAGGAAAAATAATAACATATGACATGAGGGAAATCATTGTGGTGTCCATTAAGAAATGTAGTTTTTTTCCTCCCACGCCTGTTTAGGTGACGGTGATTTGGGTGGGTTTCTCCCATCCCCAGACACCGTCACTTCTGTCTTTCACTGCCCTGACGAGAGCGTCGGTCTCCTCGGCTGTGGAAGTAGCTAGGTAACGCTGCTATCTCTGCCTTTACTTCGAATTCATTGATGGTGGCGGACTTTTGTGCAGCGTATGATGTTCACGGATGAAATCTGAACTAGGAAGAATGTTTAAAAAAAATAATTCTTTCTGGAATCAATGATAAATACATGTCTGACCGTTGGAACAAACCAAAAAAACAAGAAAAATCGCATTCATGATGATTTATGGTGATTTTATTTGCGTTAGACCTGTGACGCTGATGCATTAAAGTGGAGGGGCTCGCCTGTTTCAAGATGGCGGCTCTATTGACGCCTTCGTTCCAATGAACTGCCGTATCCAAGGTGACATCTAGTGGATATGTCTATGATAGTCTTCAATACAAAATAACGGCAAAAACCAACGTCCGTACACAGCCGACTGGCGTAAATAACTTAAGAAATCACTTATATAAAACATGTCAAGTAATTATATGTCCACCCTGCCTGCCATAGAGCATGAAAGATAGGCCTACATTTTTTATGCCCGTAATCAACTAGCCCAAGCTACCTGCCATCATCATCATAAATTCATAATACATTAAGGTTTTCTACTTAAAAAAAACGAAATAAAATCATTCAGGGGCTTACCTGGTGACTCGATGAGTTACAATTAAATGTCCGGGTAAGACACCTCTGGCCACTGGGTGGGGTTGTTGTTACACCAATTTGACGCTGGGAGATTAAAGGGACATGTTTTTAAATTGGCCAAATTGACTTTGTGTATGTATCTTTCACGCTTTATGGCAGGCAGGGTGGACATATAATTACTTGACATGTTTTATACAAGTGATTTCTTAAGTTATTTACGCCAGTCGGCTGTGTAAGTTACGGACGTTGGTTTTTGCTGTTATTTTGTATTGAAGTCTATGCAATTTAAGATGCACTTCAGGGTTTGCAACAACATTAGGTAACCTACACTTCGTAGTTTTAAGAGACAGCAACATAAACATTTTTTAGAGAACGTACCTGAGTGAAAATGCAGAGAACACACTCTCATCGACAGGGGGGTGAGATAGAAAGTAAAGTCCTTTCTTATTGCAGCCAACCAAGCCGAGACTTGCTTGCTCTCCCTGATGCTGTGTCCATTTGATTTTAGTCATCTAAAAAACTATATTCCATAGTTCCTATGTTTTCCATTTGTATCGTGTGAGGTACTGGAGCAGTTTTAACGGAGCAATGACTTCCAGGTATGGTTAAACAGTGCGGAAATGAGATAAACTCCTCTACTACCGAGCTACCAACACACGTAAACACTCAAGTTTTGCCGCCAGCCCGGAATCCCACCAACATGGCGGAGAGGGGAGGGGCTCGATCTGTACCATGACGTCAAATCCAAGACCCGCCCACAAAGTTACTTGCGCTTCAGATCATCAAAATAGGGCCCATAAACTTTTGACGTACTTGCTTTCGCATCCTAAATGAAAGTTGGCATATTCGGATGCAGTAAAAGTAAAAAAATAAAATAAAATAAAAAACTCATTTGTTGGAGCATCGGCCCACAAGTTCTTTATGTGTATGATACTAAAAATAAGTCTTGCTTTGCTTTGCTTTGCTAGTGTTGTGGCAACACTGAGTAAGTGGTTCAGGAAAAACTGAATATTTTACTATGGTATTCCGTACACATCAGAGGAAGAATGCATGCGCGAGAACCCTAAATTGATGTCAGCCTCATTTAGGCTAGTTCTGTTAAATCAGGTTTCCAGTCACAGCTCTCTCCTATAAATTTGATCGGCCTACATTATGACAGCAGTATGAAGTGTAATTCAGTGCTGTGATTTTAATACCATTGTCTTCATTCATTCCTCCTCTGTTCATTAGCGCAGTTAGCGCTTCCAGACAGCAGACCCCCATTAAAGAATAAAAAGGTCAGAGAAAGAAAGACGTCTCCACTGGCTTTATTCAAGCTTTTCTTTTACCTCATTTGCAGACAGACTTCAGCACACAAAGAGCTGGTTTATTTGGACAAAACACCAACGTGAAGGCTGTCTTTCACACTGTGATTTACGCATAACCGCTGACACAAAAGAAAAAGATTGAAAAACGCATTTAATTATAGTCCATGGAAAGCTCTGGCCCAATAAAAGCTATTCTCTCTGTAAGTGGGTGAAATAAAGCAAACAAAAATCATTAAAACACTGCATGCACCATGCATGTCCCTTTAGGTCTTTGGATAAATTAGAGTAAATTTAATTTAGTTTCCTCTCTGCTTGGTAAATGTTCTGATGCAGGGCTTTGTTTACAAGTAAACAGAATAATTTCAGTTGCTGATTTTATTATTTCAGCATAAACATCAATTTTCAAATGTTTACTGAGCAGTGCTCAAAGTCAATGCCTGTTTTTTCGTCCAAGATTAATGTGTTGACAAGCAGCAATATTGTAACATTTAAAAGAGCTTTTATAAGGAATAAGAGACCATGCAATATATATATATATATATATATATATATATATATACATATATACATATATATATATGAAGAGTTCAGATGCAAAAGCCTCTAAGTGCCATTTGAAATTTTCTTCTAGAATGATCATTTTTATCAAGTTTGTATATTTAAGTTCAGTGATTTCACTTAAATGGCAATGATAATTACCTATTAATTGTTATTTAAGTGAAATTACTGAACTTAAATATACAAGTTTGATAAAAATCATCATTAAAGAAGAAAATTTCAAATGGCATTTAGAGGCTTTTGCATCTGAACTCTTCATATATATATATATATATATATATATATATATATATATATATATATATATATATATATATATATGCGTTTCCAAGAAATAAACATACATGTAGACCTTATATTATTAGTTATTGCACTTATTAATGCAAAATAATAGTAATTTTATGATTAAAATACCTTTAATTATACGTATATACCAGATCACATGCTGTGCCGTAGAAATATATTGGCACTGGTGTTACAGCTCTTAAATGTTGGTGGAGATGGCACTCAGGTGTGCAGGGCAGCTGATCGTATCTGTGGTTTGTGCCTCAAGTGTGCATTGCGGTCATCAAGAGATTTTAATCTGTTTTTCCCACTAGGTCCAGCCGCCAGGACTAAAACGAATCAATTTGTCGATGGGTCCCTGGCCCTGATAAGTGCAATATAATTACTTGAAAACATGGCGCACTGTTCTGCAGTCAGTGTTCCTGAGGGACAAACCTCAAAAACAGATTAACAAAGCGAGCGCAAGGCACACAAGCCCCTAGTGGACATGACTCACTCATACAGACTGTTGCCCAAAGTGACTCAAAATATCATTGAGGACAGTTTTGTGGAAGATTTTCACATATTATAACAGCATTGAGTGAATATAATTCTGAAGTGAACATTCATCTGGTTGTGATGGCACAAAATAAAAAAGACTTTAATGAAAGTGAAAGTGACATGTGAAGGTTAAGTGTGGTAACCCATACTCATAATTTGTCCTCTGCATTTAACCCATCCAACTTAGTGCACACAGGTTACGAATAGTGAGTAGCAAACACACTCAAAATGATGCTGGGTTGTTTAAACCCAAATTTGCGTCAAATATGGACAAACCCAAATGTTGGGTTAAAAATGTAATTTAAAATTTGAGCCCAACTTAATGTTTTAATTACATTTTTAACTAAATTAAATATTGTAACTGTGGTCAAATGTAAATTAGCTTGTGCCTATTTAACTTTATTATTTAATTCTGCAATTTGCCTTCATTAGCGATTATCATCAATTTGATTACACACACTCTAAAAAATGCTGGGTTGTTTTAACCCAATTTTGGGTAAAATATGGACAAACCCAGCTATTGGGTTACATTTTTAAATTAAATTTTTAACCTAATGGCTGGGTTTGTCCATATTTTACCCAAAATTGGGTTAAAATAGCCCAGCATTTTTTAGAGTGCAGATACTAATTAAACTAAACAGACAATGGCATCTCTGAATTCAATAATGAACTGCCTTTAGCTGAAAATTGAATGTTTAATCTTATTATTATACATTACTGACACTCTATCCTCCAATCTGTTTTTATGTTACAGTAGCGTATATTTTAATCTTTGATAACAGTAGGTAATAAAATACAACGGATCATGTTAGCTCTGGTCCAATAGAAAAATATTAACAAATAGAACTCATAAAATATACCTCATTGTCATGTTCTATACTTGTTATATTTAGCTTTTTAAAAAAAAAAAAATGTTTTTCAAGTTATCGTATCGAAGTTAGAAATTCTAGTATCGTGACAATACTAGTATCTACAAGAATTTATGTGTTTGAGGAGAAGAAACAACACAGAAGATAAATAATTCAAGTGAAAAAATAAAGGACATTAAGCATATTTTAACACAATTATTCTCATTAAATGGGCTATTTTAAATGTAGGCTAATATTGTTAGTTAAAGTTCTTAAAGGGATAGTTCACTTTGAAATTAATTTTTGGTATGTTCTACCTCAAGGGCATCAAAGAGGTGTCTTTGTTTCCACAGTAGTTTCAATTTTGACATATTTTTGTCATGTCTATCAGTCATATAATGGAGGTCTATGGTCACCACCAGAGAAATACGACACCTAAGACGGTGCGGTTTGTGTGAGAAAACGAACAGTATTTACATCGTTTTACCACTTGTAACCACAGCCACGTCCAAGTGATCTGAGGGCGCGGGCGATTTGTGGCTGTGGTAACAAGAGGTAAAATCATATAAATAATAGCCTACTGTTCATTTTCTCACACGCCTACTTACATTTACGATTCATTAAATCATGTTTAATTTGGACTTCCCTGTGCATGCTCTTTGAGGTGGTGACCATAGACCTCCATTATATGACTGACAGACAAGAACGGTGCGTGAAAAAACATCTTGAATGCCCTTGAGGTGAGCAAAAACATTCCAAAAATTAATTTCAAAGCGAACTATCCCTTTGATATACATTAGTAGGATATAGAGAGTGTCCTAATAACTCAGGCAGAGAGTTTGGGTGGGGTGTGTAAAGCTCCTCTATACGCGTCAGGTCAGTCCGTGTTTTACACGCTGCTTTGGAAAAACAACAACGCCGTTTTGATATTCAGCACGACTCTCGCTCACTTCTCTCTCTAACGTCTCACTAAGTAGGCTACAGACACGTTCAAAGTCGTACAAAACTGAAAAAAAAAAAAAACCGTTAATAGCAATTAAAACAGTCTTTTATAATCGACAGAAAGCGTTGAGCTGCGGGGAAGAGCCGGTGGGAGTATCCAGTCAGGAATCAGCGGACTCTCCTCAGTAGAAGCGCGCGAGCTGCTCTCCGTTTGGACCGCTCCTGATCCGGGGAACCACGGGGACAGAGGTGGGTAAGAAGTAAGGGAACAAGCGTGTCTTATCTTAGTATACACTCTACACATAGAGCGCAGCCGTATGCATAATTTAATCGTATCGTACAGCAGAGTATTATAAAGAGTATTTGGAAATGTTGTCCTTTGAGGAGACCGTCAGGTAAAGGACCGCTCTGAGGACTCAAAGATTAAACTAACGTTACAGGAATTGTTTCCTTTCAATTGATTGACAGCTTGCGTCTGGAAAGTTTTGACATTGCTTTGATGTAATTTTGAATTTTAAATGCATACCATTTCGTTTTCTCTTGTAAATTCAGTCTTGCTGACTATATTTAGGCTATTGCATGAAAAATCAAATGTAATGCACAAATGCACAAGACTACATCTCTATAATGCTGAGTGATGCATTAAGCAAAAGAGCAAGTATACACAAAGAAAAGATGTGATGTGCCCCAAAGAGAGAGAGAGAGAAACCTTGTAAATTCTGTCTGATTATGTCCTGATTTGTTTGGAGGTTGATGATCAGATACCTCTCATTCACATCATGAAGAGAAAGGTTTTTCCATTAGCATCTAAATGATTTAATTTTCTATGTTAGGCTGAACTGACTGAGAAACGAGTGCTACTTTCCTAGAGAATCCTCTCAGAGCAAAGCGAAAGCAGTTTTCCACAGATTATACGAGACCAAAGTGTCAAACATTTCAGTAGGCTATACGGATGATGAATTTAGAAGAGCGATGCCATATGTTGCTGGCTGTTATTTGTAGAGTCCTGATGGAAATCTGTTTAACATTGTCAAAATGATTGATCTATCCTTTAGGATTTTAATGAATATTCCTGCTATACAAATAAGTTCAATTGACAGCATTTGTGTACTTCCAATTTTTGGAGTATTAAAGATGCAGAAATGTGAAGCTTACAATGTTAAATAAGCAATTACATTCTGTCTTCTGATAAAGCCAACACTATCTCACGACCAATTCGTACGAATTCGACGCATGATTAAAAAGTGGCTAATTCGTACTAATTTGTACGATTTGTCTAAACCACATGTGTCAAACTCAAGGCCCGCGGGCCACAACCGGCCCGCAAATGAATTATTTTTGGCCCGCATGACAAAATGTATTTATTTTTAGAGCTGGCCCGCCGTCACTGTGTCACGTGACAAGCAATGACGCGTCACCATGGAAACATGACCGCGAAAGCGTGACATTCTGGGCGGTAACCCGGATGAGTGGCCATTATGGGGGCACTCGGATGTAAACAACAGCATTTACTGCACTATGTATGTACTACGGAACACATTGTTACACTAAAAAACACAGAAAAAACCCTTGGTAGGTACGAAATCATATAGAGATGGACTTACCAAGCAGGAGAGAGCGTAATATTTTGACAAACTAAATATGTGGTAATGGTGAGCTTCTATAGCCCGTACTGCAATTCTTCCTTCTATTTTCTTGTTCCGACATAGGCTACGCTCAGATTGTCAGTCCAAAAAGCACATGAAATCCGTTTCAAGCTAGCAGCTACATCCATATGTGGTTTGAAATCCTATTCAAATACCATATGCCTCAGTCTGAACGATCGGATTTCGGATGGAATGCGACTTTCACGCCACATAAAATGTAACGTTAAACATCAGTTTTAGAGGAGATCATGCTGCAAGTCGCTGCCGAAACAATGCTGTGTTGTTGCAAAGTGCCGGACGAGCAGAAAAATATTATTTCTGAAACATGTATTGAAACCGGCGCTGACAAGAACGCGGAAAAAGCCGTAACGTTGCATAACAGATTCCTACCGTTCTGCAGCTCAATACGCAATTCCACCAGAGGCTGTTGCTTAAAGTCCCTAATATAGTCCAGCGCGGCGGTGGCTACACACATCCATGTTGTAAAAATTAAATAAGAAAACATCACTATTGCAAATGCAAACCCCTCCATCAGTGTCAATGTCAGTGCCGTATTGCTGATGCTGTGCCTCTGTCAACCACAAACGCCTTCTTTCATCAGTTTTTGCACTCTTCTCTTTAACGTTTGGTAGTCTGTAACTCAAAAGGTATTTTCCCCGATGTGACAGTGACAGATTAGTACAGACCAAAACTCGGCCATTTTTCAGCATAAATAATCAGCCAAATTTGAAGGAAGGTGAACTTTGAAAAGGTGGACTTTCATTTTTGCATTTCTTTCTCTTGCTATAATAGGACATTTGATTTTCCTTTGAAGTAAATAACTTTTGTAAATAACCATAAGAAATTAGTGAAACTGATTTTATTTATTAATTTTATTTTATTTTATTTCCTAATTAATGTTGTTTTATTGGCAATAATATATAGACCTTGTTGTTTTCAGGTTCATAATAATAATACGTTGTTTCAATAAGTGTTTAACCTGTCCGGCCCTTGACCTATAGCAATTTTTTGATCTCGGCCCACTGTGTATTTGAGTTTGACACCCCTGGTCTAAACCCACGTGATGGTTAGGTTTAGGGGCGGGGTAAGGGGTAGGTCATTCGTACGAATTCATACGAATTGGCCAATTTTGTAAAATATGTACGATTTAGCAAAATCGTATTAATTCGTACGAGTGAGGTCGTATGAATTGTTACGAATTAGCCACTTTTTAATCATTCGTCGAATTCGTACGACTTGGTCGTGAGATCGGGTTTGTATTATTTGAGCTGAAAGGTTCATCATTTTTACAGTCGTTTACGTGTTTAATGTTTTGTCCAGGCAATTAAGTTATAATCATAATATTGCAACATAACATTTACAATGTGGTCCATTCATTCACTACCGTTTTAAGTGCGTCAAGTGGATATTAATTTATTTAATTTAATTGGTGATAATCTACATCACCACAACGACTGAGCATGTATTGAATCCTAAAAGAGTTATAACGATACAGTGATGTGAATAAGTTTGGACACCGATGCTTGCCTAAAAAGAGGAATAAAAAATCATCTTTTGGATATTGATCTTAATGCCTTAATTAGAAAAATGAGGAAAACTCCAACCTTTAAGGACACCAATTTTCTTTGTGAATGAATAATGTATCATAAATAAATAAATGTTTTTCCTTAAAATACAGGGTGCATGCTGTAAGTCAGGACACCCCTATGTCAAATTCCCATAGAGTCAGGCAGATTTTTATTTTTAAAAGCCAGTTATTTCATGGATCCAGGATAATATGCATCCTGATAAAGTTCCCTTGGCCTTTGGGATTAAAATATCCCTACATCATCACACACCATTCACCACACCTAGAGATTGGCATGGGGTACTTCCCATAAGATCATCTTTCAATACAAATCAATCCAGCTATTAGGCTAACTGAAGTAAAACCATGCCAATTTTATTTTATTAATTTAATTAGTGATAATCTACATCACCACAACAACAGAGCATGTATTGAATCCTAAATATATACCAATCAAAAACGATATCTAAAATCAATTTTTTTATATATATATCCTCAGACACAAGTTATTTTATAAGCTGTGCTATACACTGCCGAATCTGCACTGGATGTCTTCTCTCTTTCTGCAATATGAATGAGCTTCTTGATGTGAGATATGAAGTTCAGCAGGATGGACAGCTCTTTCCTCCCACAGGCAGAAATGTCTCCAGCCCATCACTCTGATGGACAGACAACTCGCATCCCATAAAGCACCAGGCACAAATGAAGACCAAGACACACAATTCAGCGAGACATTTTCAGAAGTTCAGTTAAACAGATTTAATAAATCAAATTTGACTTGATTCATCAAACGCAGCTCATTAGCCCCAAAGGCCGAAGCTTCAGTGAAGAAATATGACAAGTGGTTCACATATTTCCCTTTGAGTTGTTCGAGATTTATGATTCAGATCTGTGAAGGAATGTGTTTTTATCTGCTTATCTGATCTTGTATTCATACTGACAGGCCTTTCCTATTTATTTTAGGTCCAAGAGCTAAATCTTCTCTAAAAGATGATTCTAGAAAGCATCGTCTTCTCTTCAGTTGTCCTGCATAAGTGTAAGGATCTTGTTTGACATCCATCTGGATGGTTTGAACCAGGATGGCCAAGCCATCCTTTTTAAGGAGAGCTCAATTGCTCCTGTTTTTTCTGGGCGTGGCTTACATCATGGCGGGAAGCGTGTTACTGCTTCAGCGCTCCAGTGTGGAGACGTTTCAGAGAGAAACGGACACCATGGCGCTCCCTTCCCTACCAGCACCACCTAGAGCCCTGGAAGTACCTGTCGCCAGGTGGTTGCACAGGAGGAACGCCGTCCAGGAGATGGAGAACCATCCTCTAATGGACCAGAAGCACCTCATATCTCGTAACTTGGAAATCAGGCATCTGAGACGCCACTGGTTTCACGGAAATGCTGAAGAGAAAAGATCTCCTGAACTTAATCCATCACACAGGGAAGCCAGACATAAAGGTAATGTTTATAAAATAGAATTACCCATTTTATTCTAAACGGTTTATATTGCTTTTGATTTTTTTTTATTGTTCCCAACAAGGGACCTACATTGGATGTTTTATAAACAACGAAACGGAGCACGCACTCGGCGGGACAGTTCTTTATGATTTCCGTAAAATGACCAGCGCCTTGTGTCAGGACACCTGCTCAGAGAGGTAACGTCTGAATGGATGAAAATGAAAGATAAATGAAAGAAATCCTGTTCTTTTAGAAGAATGCGTTCAGTGTGTATCCACAGAAGCAGAATGTGAGCTGGAGTCCATCCAGAGAAAGAGCATTAAAAATACATGCATGCTTCAACCATTTAAAGAGACAGACGTTCCATTTAAAATACAAAATACACTTCTGACCGGGAAGGCCCAGGACGTGACTCATAAAGGAAGACCATCAGAGGGTTAAACCGTATTCTAAAGTGTTACTGAAAAGACGAGATAAGAATAGAATAGAATAGAATAGAATTTGCATGTGTATGTAAATTCCTGAGAAGTGAAGGTTTGCTGTTTTGCAGCGGGTTCCGGTACGCTGGGCTGGAGTATGGAGCGGAGTGCCATTGTGGCAACCGGGTCTGTTCCCGCCGGGCTCGGGGAGAGGACTGTAATCTGGATTGCCGGGGAGAGAAGGGATACCCCTGCGGAGGGGTGGAACGCATTTCTGTTTACAGGGTTGAGGATCGTCTTCCAGGACAGAGGAGATGTGAGTCACATTAAAGGAGAACTCCGCCGCAAAACAAACCTTTGGTCTAATAACACATCGGTACCTAGTTGACCCTTCTTTGTTTTGTTTTCATGATAATCGAATGTAAAGAGTTTTATCTCTAAAAACTGTTTAGTATGTAGGGTATAGAGTATTGAAAAATAAAAATGGCAAGTTAATACCACTAACAAGGCTCAAAATAAACCCACAGTAACACAATAACATAATAAGGGTCCCTGCAGGACAGTGGGAGGGTCACCTGAGGCTTTGTCTAAGATGACTTCTGTTTTCCTGTCCGCTGTTTCTCAGACAGAACTGTGCACTACCACGGCTGTTTCAAGAGGCCAAACAACTCTACCGCTGACTTCCTGATCCAGACCTCTGGGCCGACACACACTCCTCAGCAGTGTATCGAGATCTGCACAGATCAGGTAGAATTCACAAATGCTCATATGAATCATTTAGTAGCAAATTAAAAGTGTATTCATTATTATTATGAAGAAAAAGAATATGAAGAGTTCAGATAAAAAAGCCTCTAAGTGCCATTTGAAATTTTCTTCTAGAATGATCATTTTTATCAAGCTTTTTATTCACTTAAATGGCAATGATAATTACCTATGAATTGTCATTTAAGTGAAATTACTGAACTTAAATATACAAGCTTGATAAAAATGATCATTCTAGAAGAAAATTTCAAATGGCACTTAGAGGCTGAACTCTTCACACACTCTTAGAAGAAATGGTTCTATTTAGAACCAGAAATGGTTCCATCCCCCGCTTCATATATGGAACTCTATATAGAACCAATTTTTTTGGTAAAAGGTTCTATTGGCCAAGTACGGAACCCCAGGGTTATATATATAGAACCCAGAGGAACCATTTTTTTAAGAGTGTATAGAACCTTTTAGGGGTTCCAAATACGTAGCGCTGATAGAACCTTTTAAGGTTCTATAGAGAACCTTTTCTTCTAAGAGTGTATAAAACAAAATTAAAAAACATTATTAATATTAGGGGCCAATCACTGAATATGGTGGAGCTTATTTTTATTATTCATAATAATAATAATAGTAATTCTTGCCTAATTCTAGTAAGTCTAGCCTAAACCCCCACTTAATTTGCTCTGTATTTATATAGACTAAATCTAGAACTAAATCTGTTCAGAATGAGGTTTATTAGACAAGTGTGTGGAAACACACTCGATCACAATTCTCCCACAATTCAGAACTAAACTAAATAAGTAATTTACTAGAGGTTGTGACAAAATGTTATTTGCTGCATATTCCTTTTTTAAAACCCATTTGAATGATTCAATCTCTCGCTCATAAAGACTTCACTTGTTTCAATACTGGATGAATCAGCGTTTTTGATTGAACAAATCTCTTGAATGAATGATTCAATGACAACTTTTTTTTTATGACAGTCACTTGTCGCCACCTACAGGTGTAATGATGTAATTGATACAATCTTAATTTGAAGCGTTAAGTTTCTTTAAAAAGGTGATATGCTGTATTTTGATCACTTCTGTAGTCATCACTGTTTATATCCGAAATATAAATGTTTATCCCAGTACTCCTGTGATATGAATTATTGTAACAGAAATAATGATACTGAGTGCTTGAAAAGACTGTGAAACTGTTTTATGCCCATGCAGATTTGAATGTTCGCTCAAAGATGTAATCAATGTTTTAACTGTTGACCTATGGCTAAGCCACGCCCTCAGACGAGACGAACCAATCACAGTGCGCAGCTAAATTGTAAATTGTGTGTGAACTCGTCAGGACCTGCCATTGGCCCTTGTGAGAGGTCAGCACTGTTTCTGCAGCCATGCCCCATTTCTCTTCACAATCCAGATGAGTGAACAGGAACGCATGTGTGAGAGGGCCAACAAAACAAACCACACTTCCCCTTACTACCGGGTGTACAGTACCCCTGTGTTAGGTAACCTACAACATGCTACAACATTCAACCTAAACTTCAAGAGCTACTCCTGCAACAGAAAACATCTTTACTTTCAGATGCAACATGCAAAGAAAGGACATTTCTGCCCCAGAAGTCCAGGACCCTCGTGGCCCTGTCCAGCTTCCCCGGGGCCGGAAACACCTGGTTACGTCACCTGATTGAACTCGCTACGGGATTCTACACCGGAAGCTATTACTTTGACGGATCTCTGTACAACAAAGGTGAGAGTCCACTAATAACACTTAAACCCTCAGCCGTGAGATTGACAGATCTAAACTCAAATGGAGAAAGTCAGTCCCATTCAGACTGCTCAGTAGATTCTGTAGGAGTGGGAACATGAACTCATCAGAAACACAAACACTTTTAGATATTGCCCCACAAGAAAGAAAATCAACACCGACACCTCTTAGCCCTCAAACCGTATTCACTTTATAGCCCTTAATCCTGTAATTGTGGACAAATGTGGGCACAGAGGACTCAGGTGTGATCCTAATGTTATATCACTGTCTTCGATAAAGTTTTGTCTATCCATTTATGGTGTTTTTTTTTTATTTTGGGGGTATTTTTTAATTTATTTACTTCAAAAAGTAACATATTTTCTATGTAAATTATGCTTATTTTTATGTTTAATTTTTTTTTAACTGCATTAAAATATCATTCCAATATGTTCTTAGAGCTAAAACCTAAAGATGAAGTGACTTTGCCGTCACCTGGTGTCTTATTTTGGCTTATTTTAGAATGCTCTAAATTACAGTTTTCCCCATTCATTTCTATGGGTGCCAATTTTTGACCCAAATACCAAGTAAAAAAAAAATTGACCCAAGTAAAAACAAATTGTGTGTGTTCAGGAGGCAAACTTAGGAAAAGTAGCCAAGTCTTGTACGGCTCAGATCAAGGGAAGTATTTTTTAAAAATAAATCAAAAAGTAACATATTTTCTACGTAAATTATGCTTATTTTTATGTTTTTATTTTTTATTTTTTTTTAACTACATTAAAATATCATTCCAATAAGTTCTTAGAGCTAAAACCTAAAGATGAAGTGACTTTTCTGTCACCTGGTGTCTTATTTTGGCTTATTTTAGAATGCTCTAAATTACAGTTTTTCCCATTCATTTCTATGGGTGTCCATTTTTGACCCAAATACAAGATTAAGGAGTTTTAACATTGTAGAATTGAGTAAAAAAAAAAATTGTGTGTGTTCAGGAGGCAAACTTGGGAAGAGTATCCAAGTCTTGTACCGCTCAGATCAAGGGAAGTATTTTTTAAAAAATAAATCAAAACTATTTTTTCCACATTTGTCCAGAATAAGGTTTTAGGGTTAAACATCTCAATTGTTTGTCCTAGACTAGCAAGAATGAGATTAATTGAAAAGCAAATGCAGACTCGCGCTTCTCAGATGTCTGCATCTCTGTAGGTTTTAAAGGAGAGAAGGATTACTGGCAGAGCGGGAGAGTCATCTGCATCAAGACTCATGAAAGCGGCCAGCGAGAGATCGAAATGTTCAACTCGGCCATCCTGCTGATGCGAAACCCCTATCGTTCTCTAATAGCGGAGTTCAACCGCAAGTGTGCCGGACACCTGGGCTACGCGTCCGACGTTCACTGGAGGAGCAAAGGTACATTTCACTCTTACAGTATGGTCAGACCCTTTAGAGCAGTGGTTCTCACAATATAAAAAATGCTGGGTTATTTCAACCCAAATTTGGGTCAAATATGGACTTACCCAAATGTTGGGTTAAAAATGTAATTAAAAAATTTGAAAGTAAAAGTTGAAGATTTTAAATTAATGATCTTCTTTTTAACCCAACATTTGGGTTAGTCCATATTTGACCCAAATTTGGGGTAAAACAACCCGGCATTGTTTAGAGTGCATGAACCACAAATGTTCAGAAACGATACAGAGGTGGTATGATGTGTTGTGTCAGATCACACAGCTGTAAGGACCCCCTCGAAAATGAGATGGTACATCTCAAGGGGCTATCCTTGAAATAAAGAAAAGAAAGATCAAGGCCGAGACGTCAAATTCCACTCGGCGCAGCCCAAAATCAGCTGTCAATCAAAGTTAACTGCACTTCTTTGTCATACATTTTATTTGATCTAAACTAATGAGTTAGAAAAAAATTCACCCCTCTCTAGAGCCAGACCGATATATCAGCAGGCCAATATTATCGGCCGATATTAGGCATTTTCCAAACTATCGGTATCGGCAGTTATAATGGCCGATAAATGAATATTTCAAAAATAAAATAAAAACGGACGAAACACGCTTGAATCATGTCACGAGTGTTGGAGTTGTATAGTTTGTCCACCAGAGGGCGCTCTACACTCGTTGGGTTGGTCACGAGACATACATTGCTTGAATAACAATTAAAAGAACATCCCCATCAGTTCTCTAAACTCTGTATCGATATATCAAATTTGTGACTATTGTGTCCAGTTTAAAAAAATAAAAATAAAATAAAATATCTCCGATATATCGGAATATCGGATTTTAAAACCCCAAAATATTTGTATCGCTATCAGCCTTCAAAATCCTTTATCGGTCGGGCTCTACCCCTCTCTGTATCGATATATCATATATTGATATAAAATACATTGCGCAGCCGTAAAAAAAAGAACAGCCAACCTGGAATTTCATTCATTTTAAATTCGATTTTTATCCCAAATACAGTCGTAGGTTTAAAGGGTAACTAAACCCCTGGTCAGAGCCTGACTCCACCCACTAGCAATATTTGAAAAATGCTGAAAAAATGGGCAGACCCCAGCGGGACTAGGGGGCGTGCAACTGAGACCCGCCGTGAGTGACAGCTGCTGTCAGACTCTAAAATAGAGCGAGACTGGAGTGACTCAAGTAGCTGCCTTTGCAACAGAGAGCGGCCATTTGAAGTCGAGGACTTTTCTCCCTCACCTTCACCTTCACCTGAAGTGGATGAGGGTGAATTGTATGTAGACACAGGGCCAAATCCATTCGAGCTGCTGGCTCAAACTGCGGTCTTAACTCCCGCATCGCGACCGGCATCTGATGAGTTATGTCGTCGAGTTGATCTCAATAGCGCACGCTGGCATATATTCATATTGATATTCTGCCGCTATATGAAAAAATCCAGCAAAATGCACCGGCTCGTTTGTCGACCCCAGAGGATTAACTTTATCCTAACCATAAATTGTGATTAAAATATCCATGATCACTCACATCAAGACGCCGCTGCGGTGGAGGAGTCCATGCAGGACGAGCAGTGTTTGGCACTGCGTGTGGAGAAGCCCATGTCCACCTCTATTCCGTTACTATCCTGATCACTGTACTAAACACTGATAAATCTATGCTAACTTGAAGCTATCCTAACTGTACTATGCTACTAGCTACACAAAATAATCTAAATTATCTATATAATGCTATGCTAAATAGATGCAACAATACTCTATCCTGGTCGTTTTCAAAAATAATCTAAATAACTATATAAATGCTATGCTAACTAGATGCTATTATATGCTATCCTGATCGTTTTCAATACTCATAAATCCAACTCCTGACTCGCTACAGTAGTTTTGACGGAACCAGATGCTTTTATACCAGGGGCTGCCAAGGGCGTGGTGAGCTCGCACCAAGGGTGTGACAGAGTGCGTCTGAGAGTTCGCTACGTCAGCAAGTACCCCTACTGCAGGAGCTTTCCGTTTAACCTGAAGAGGGCAGCACTCAGACGTTTTTACACCATATATTTGAAAATCAAAACACTTTATACTCAATTGTCAAAAAATGTACTCGAATCAATGAACAGCATTTATGAAGCTCCATTCTTACAGATCATTAACTAAAAAAAGTTGTTTTGGTGTTTAGTTACCCTTTAAGCATGTGGGATATGCTAGGCTAGTTAATTGCACCATAATGCTGTTTTCACAGAGTGGTCTGAGTTTGTGGACAGCTACTCGACCTGGTGGGTGTCTCACGCTCTGGCCTGGCTGCGATTTGCCCACCGCCTGCTGGTGGTACACTTTGAAAATCTTCAGAAAGATCTAGTCCCTCAGTTAAAGGCTATCAGCACTTTCCTGAACATCAGCATCTCCGAGGAAAGACTCCTCTGCACGCAGAGCAACAGAGACGGCCTTTTCAAACGCTCTGGATCTCGTAGCCTGACTTTTGACCCCTTCACCCCTGAGATGAGGGCTCGTATAGATGGATACATCCACACGGTAGATAAAGCTCTCCGAGACAGAAGCATCAGCGGCCTACCACAGGAATACATGCCCAGGTGAGGGTACATGAACGCTGCTGCTGCCCCCTGCTGGAGGGAGGACACAGAACCACAAAGTGCCTGTGTAAAAAACACAACTGATGTCTCTCAAAGCCTTTGTCTGTTGTTTTATTTGTGCTTGATGTCCTATTGGCAGTGTGTTTAGTATGTGTTATCATTCAAATTATTAATTCTCATTGTATCAGTTTCAGTCCGTTTTAATATCATCCTTGAATAGATTACACTACGGCATTTCGAGTAGCCTACCTTAATAATTAATCCAATATGCATTTATTTGACAATTACTGCTCGTCATCTTGTGTTTCTGATGAGTATTTGCAATTTCAGGTTCAAAGCATCTTCAGCTGATGAAAATGTAAATTTAATGTAAAGAAAATGTTGGGGGCGGGGTTCGGGCTGGCATCCAGGCTAGTTTTTAATATTAATAATAGAGCCAGACCGATATATCGGCCGATATTAGGCATTTTCCAAACTATCGGTATCGGCAGTTAAAATGGACAATAAATGAATATTTCAAAGATAAAATAAAAACGGACGAAGTACGCTTGAATCATGTCACGAGTGTTGGAGTTGTATAGTTTGTCCACCAGAGGGCGCTCTACACTCGTTGAGTTGGTCACGAGACATACATTGCTTGAATAACAATTAAAAGAACATCCCCATCAGTTCTATTAACTCAAATAAGCAGGACAAAATGTGTGACTATCATGTCCAGTTTAAAATAAATAAGTATATAAATAAAATATCGGATTTTAAAACCCAAAAATATTTGTATCGGTATCGGCCTTCAAAATCCTTTATCAGTCGGGCTCTAATAAATAATTACAATAAAAAATTACCACCATAGTATAATGAAATATTTGTGATGTATTTGATCAAAAACAAAACAAACAAAAACCATAAGTCAATGTAAATGATGCAAAAGATGCTTTTTAGAGCCAGATGGTGTAGTTAAGACATTTACCAGCAGGGGCTAACTGGGCCAAACCGTGACCCCTTTACATTTGCATAGTGGAAAAAATAAGTTACAGTGGGTGCACTTTTCTGATTTCAGAGCATTCTCCATAAACATGAGCACGTTCCTCTCTCCTGCAGGGCGTTTCTTTGAATCTGAGAGAATGACTTAAATAACTTTGGCATATGGCTGCTGTGTTTTGTCTCTGCCAAACACATCCAAGACACACTAACACGTCAAGCAGTCCATCCATCTGTTAAATATTGCGTGGCGGTGAGCCTGCTGGAACAGGCTATCACATTCGGACACAATTCAATGATTTCATAACGTCCCGCTGTAATTCCCCCCCGCAGAGCATCAGCTCGGGCTGGGACGAGAGAAACAGATCTGTGAATCATCTAATTACATGTTTTAATCAAAGGAAATGTGGAAATTATTGTTGTTCATGAGTGATTGTATGTGAAATTACAGACACAATCCACAAAAAAAAATTGTTTAAAAAATTGTTTGTGCAAACCCTCATGTCACGATACGATATTATTGCGATAGACACGGTAAAAGGTTAACAAAAAACGTACTGTTGATTAAAATGCTAAATTTGATATTACATTGTAGGTTTAAATGAATTGGTGCTTGTAACGCAATGACAATAGAGACACCAGAATAACAATATTCAAGATTCTGAAGCTGAAATTACTGAGTTATTGTAGACGAATATGCTTACGAGATTTATTTAAAATAATGTCGGACACTTTTAACTGGTAACATCAGACATTTGGCATTATCAGGACCACAAATATTCCCCCACTGCATTATTATACATTATAATCAACATTATAGTAGTTTAATGTAGTACTGACACGAAAACTCTGAAAACTAATTTTTATTTTGGGGGGACTATCCACGATACATATTGTTGCATTTTTGTATTGTGATATATTGCGGCACGATATATTGTTATTATTGTTAGTCAATCAATGTTCTTAACGGAATTACTTTTATAGCTTTAATGACAATCATGTTTATTTAATTCATACAGTGAATTTTTACATTTGATTATTAATTTTCTGTTTCGTACATTATCGCATTATTTCACAAGTTAACGAATATCGCACTTTTCTTCAATATCGTGCAGCATCTAAAATCTAAAAATGTGGTTGTTGGAAATGGAGAAGCTGGTTGACCACTGTTCTAGTCATGCACGTAGTTATAGCTCAATGTAATGTGATGCTGAATCTCTCTCTCGGGCTCACATAATAAGGCTAATAAAGCACAGGCACCTTTTAGTCTGATATAGTCTCCCCAGACAGATGCAAACAACACATATGTCCAAACAAGTGCGTCAGTCATAAATATAGCCTGAAACTGCCAGCCTTGAGATCTGCTGAAACATAAAGTGTGAGAATGGCATGCAGTACCAAGAGGTATTTGGAGAGGTATGAGGGGAAAGAAAAACACTTTTGCTGATAATTTACTCGCCCGCATGTCATCCAAGATGTTCATGTCTTTCTTTCTTCAGTCGAAAAGAAATTAAGGTTTTTGATGAAAACATTCCAGGATTTTTCTCCATATAATGGACTTCAATGGGGACCAAACGGTTCAAGGTCCAAATGAGAGTTTCAGTGCAGCTTCAAAGGGCTTTAAACGACACCAGACGATGAATAAGGGTGTTATCTAGCGAAACGAGCGGCCATTTAAAAAGTAATTAAAAAAGTTTAAGTTTTATAAGCACAAATGACTCTCGTGACTCTCCTGTTCATCAAAATGAACGAATCTTTTTTCGACTAATTTTGTTCGTTGAATTAACCAAATGACTCGAAAAAAGATTCAAGGTTAAAGATTTAAAAAGATTTCGTCTGGTGTCGTTTAAAGCCCTTTGAAGCTGCGCTGAAACTCTCATTTGGACCTTGAACCGTTTGGTCCCCATTGAAGTCCATTATATGGAGAAAAATCCTGGAACATTTTCATCAAAAACCTTAATTTCTTTTCGACTGAAGAAAGAAAGACATGGACATCTTGAATGACATGGGGGCGAGTAAATTATCAGCAAAAGTGTTTTTTTCCTTTAACACAAGTCTCCAACATTTTTTCCCATTGAGTAAGGCTCATAAAGCTCTGAGGACTGAAACGAGAGACTGCTTGAAGTCACCTTGATCAAGGGCACTAGATGACATGCAAGTCTTCATTTCTATATATTTAGGTCACTTCCAAACAGACCGTAACAGCCCAAAATAATGATGGATTCTGTTTGCGTCTGTTAGGTCCAGTCGAGCGAGTAAACACTTCAGATAACAGATCAGGTATTATTAGAGGAAAGCAGAGACTGCCGTCTCAGAGCCAATACAGCAGGTGAGCTGTGAGATTCGTCCCATCCATATTAATGAATGCAAACTTATTTATTTTCAAATAAATAATGAACAGATGGTGGGGCAGTGAAGCGTGTCCTGTTTTAGCAAAACTGCAGCAGAATGTATAGAATAATCGTATGGATAAAAGATGGATGGGAAATGTTAATAGTGGTGCTTGCAAGACACTGTGTTCACTTGTACTATCAGCAATTGGATTTATTATGAGCATTACTGATGTGAAGTTTTTAAAGAAAGGATTTTATTAAAAAAAAAATAAAAATGAAATGACTTGTCGCAGTCGTTTCATGCACCGAGAGACAGATTCAGCGGAGATAATAGTTTTTCAGTCCACTATACGGTCATCTGCAAAGATCAGGGGTGCCAAACGCAACCCAACTCAAGTCATTGTTGACCTTCTGTGTGTGACTTTTAGCTGCGACTGTTATTACGGAGTGAAAGAGAGCGAGCATGCATTATTTATACGGCTACAGTCACTCTAAAAGTCCTTTTACAAGAGAAAATCCATCAGTATCGTTGCTTTTTATCATGTCCGCCGGACAAACGTTATTGATGTCAGAAGAAACGGTGTCCTGGAACTGAGCGTTATGGTACTCAGGTTTATTAAACTGCATGATTGTTCATCCTGACTTCCATTTGGAAAATATGCATGACCTTTCCCCGGTCACAAACACCATTCCACCAAACAAGATCTAATCCACAAAGCATCTCATCCCCTAAAACTGTTTTTGCTGCTTAATATTGTTGTGGGTTTAAAATATATTTGAATAGAAATACATGCAGGCTTGGTGAGCATAGGGGACGTCTTTCAAAAACAGTCAAAAAATAAAAATAAAAATCATAATTAGCTTTTGAAAGGTATTATACACACACTCTTTAGGTGCAGGTATGCATCTCTGTAAGCATAGTGTATGCTAAGATAATGAATATTCCTTTAAGACGTGAAGGGAAGAAATGTTTGGAGGCACATGAACAATAGAGCAACCTACAAACCAGCTGAAGATTAAAGCAGTTCCTCCAACGGCTCTTATAAAAGGATCAAGGGATCCGTAGCATCCAAACATGGCTAAAGGATCTTGACACTAAGACACTGTAGAAGGATGGAGCATGCTAAGAGCCTAAGCTATATATATATATATATATATATACGTGTATATATGAAGAGTTCAGATGCAAAAGCCTCTAAATGCCATTTGAAATTTTCTTCTTTAATGATGATTTTTATCAAACTTGTATATTTAAGTTCAGTAATTTCACTTAAATAACAATTAATAGGTAATTATCATTGCCATTTAAGTGAAATCACTGAACTTAAATATACAAGTTTGATAAAAATCACCATTAAAGAAGAAAATTTCAAATGGCATTTAGAGGCTTTTGCATCTGAACTCTTCATATATATATATATATATATATATATATATATATATATATATAAGGGGTGTAACAATACTCTCATGTCACGATTCGATACATAACATGATCAACCCATTTCGGTGCATGTCTCTTTAAATGATAATGAGCAACTACTGTTGACAGAAGACAGCTGCCTTGGCTAATGGCGGAAACATGCTAATACGGGACAGTCTGTCAGCGGTGGTGGGCGGAGCATGAGCAATAAGACATCATATTGCTCAGAAAATCCAAATCCGTGACTATTGAGAGTGGCTTTTTGAGGATTAAAAAAGGGAGTGAATGGATTTTTTTCATTGTATGGTGAAAAGACACATTTATATGCACCATTTTGCATCCGATGAACCCTTGAATGATTTCTTATAATAATATCACCTTCCTGAGGCAGTATCACCTCAGAGAAAAAACAGTTCATAAAAAGCAAAAAAAAAAAAAAAGTGAATATCTTATCTCTGAGGTTAAGATGTAGACGTAAAATCTAAACCTTTTACCAGCTATACCGGCTTAACAAATCACATTCAGTTCTACAAAGTTGAGGAGCAATGGAAAGGCATCAACATCAGACACCAGCTCTGATGCTGCAAACTCTCAAAGCTCAACCACTGAGGAACAAACCACCTGCATTCAATCTGAACTCCCAGAAGAACAGAAGGGTTTTGAATACAGAAACTGAACAGAACATCTGTCAGCTTGTGTTATTCAGACCAAAGCATGTGTCTCGCCTACAACTCCGAGAGCTCAGTCATGCTTCAGTCATGTCAAGCTGCCTGTTCTGTTCTTCTGTCTGATCACCATGACAACCGCGTGAAAGCTGGAGTAGCCCACCGGCAAAGACAGCCGTCACACAAAGTATTGACATTTTCCTCATTAGAAAACACATCCAGTGCTGCTGGTGATATGAATGAATGAGAATCAGAGGAAAGGGGTTTGACTGATAGAAATGGCAGGTGAAAGGACAGGCCACTCTCAGGTCTGATTAAGAAGCACAGTCGCTCATGAAAGATTGATTGCATGAAACACTGATCCATACAGGTTATCACCTGTCATTCTACCCGTCTAGACTTTAAAGATGTGTTTGCTTATGAGAAAGGCTACAAGATTGTGCACAAATCGATCCGAAAATCTCACTCTTTCTCAGAGGATAATAAATGACAAAATTTGTGTTGGAACTTGGGACAGAGCAGAAGATTAAACTTAAACCTTTCTGACTGTTTTCAGACTGTTAACTGTTTTAACTGAAAGCAACTTCAACTGGCATATCTTACAATATGTCAGTGTCAAGATGCACATCAGTAATGTTTTTTAAAAAGCTAAGAATAAGTTTATAAAAGCTAAATGCCATCGTTTATTTAAGGCGCAATCCTGGCTTAGTCTAAGCCTTGTCTGTGAAATCAGACCATAAAGTCTTTTAAAGTAGAATCACTAACAACAACAAATAAGGCCAAATAAAGCATAAAAATAGCCTTACATTACCTGTTTGGTTTGGCCTTCTGATAAATCTGAGGTGCTGTTTGCTGTCCTATCACATGACAGATCACATGGAGCCCAACCTGAAAAAGATGAGAGGCGTCTCTTTTAGCTAAGTGTTGCTGCATCACAATTAGCCTACTTACAATGCCCTAAAGTACTTAGTATGCCCTAAAAGTACTGACTATGCCCTAAAAGTACTTACTACACCCTAAAAGCACTTACTACACCCGAAAAGTACTGACTATACCCTAAAAGTACTTACTACGCCCTAAAAGTACTGACTATGCCCTAAAAGTACTGACTATGCCCTAAAAGTACTGACTATGTCCTAAAAGTACTGACTATACCCTAAAAGTACTTACTACGTCCTAAAAGTACTGACTATGCCCTAAAAGTACTGACTATGCCCTAAAAGCACTTACTACGTCCTAAAAGTACTGACTATGCCCTAAAAGCACTTACTACGTCCTAAAAGTACTGACTATACCCTAAAAGTACTTACTACGTCCTAAAAGTACTGACTATGGCCTAAAAGCACTTACTACGTCCTAAAAGTACTTACTACGTCCTAAAAGTACTGACTATACCCTAAAAGTACTTACTACGTCCTAAAAGTACTTATATGCCCTAAAAGTACTGACTATGCCCTAAAAGTACTTACTATGCCCTACAAGTACTGTTTTTAAAAGAAAAAGTGATTGGGGGACACTCCAAAAAATTGATTAATCACTCAAACCACGTTTTCTAAACCTCTAATCTAACCTCACGTCTAAGAAAATTATTCATAAAACATAAATATCAGTTGACTCACTGACACAGACCAAAATGAAAAGACTATCGATCAACGCTCAGCTTTGGGATGGGAAGATATACAGGGCAAGATAAGGAGACTGAGGAAAAACAGAAAGAGAGACGGTGATGGAGATGAAAATAAGAGCAGGTATTGAAACAACATTTAAGGCCATTTCTGTTTGTAATATGTGATTGTGTATTGCCAATAATAATCATAATTGTCTGTTTTTCCACTTTTTAGTGTGGATCATTCATTCATTTTCAACATTTAACCTGTTTCTCATGTTTAAGAATATGTTAGTGTGACAAATAATTCATGCTTCTGCACATTGACAGGGTTTTAAAGCTATTGTTATCCAATTATTTGTCTTCAAAATACACATCAGGAAAATCATGATAAAAATCTGATAAAACATGCAAAGTCCTGTTTAGCTGACCAAGTAATTTTCTGTTCATGTATTTGCTATATTTCTTCATTTGAAGGATATGTGGTGTGTGACACCTGTGTGTGTTTGAATTCTGGAAACAGGAACAAGCCAACAACACACACACACTCACTCACACTTGTGTTCTCCATCAATCAGCCTGTATATTAATAATTTCCTCTTTGAATTAAAGCATTGAAATGCAGCTAAATGAAGTGCAGTTGTGCAGCAGTGATTGTGAGTGCATCTGTCTTCATCAGACAGACTGACAGGCTGCATATATCAGCACAAGCGCTGGGAATGAACAACCCGAGAGATCCGTCTCTAATCAATTCCTATTAGTTTAGCATTTCTCATGCAGCCAGGGGCCTCACGGGACACATAAACGGCAGATCAAATTTGAGCAATATGTTTGATGAAATGATGAGACAGGATCATGGTAGGCCTAACTGAACTGCGTGTGTTTGTGTGTGCTGGCCATTTATCACCAATTTCAATTTTACAATTTAAATGTCTCATCCATGCAGAGATTCTTTTTTTTTATCAAACCATCCTTTAACATTAGTGTCACATTATCAACAATGAGGAACGCGGAACATATTTTTCTTGCCAGGTTTCTCAGATTAGGTATTATTATACATTTTTTATTAATTACTGAAGACTGACGCGCTGCTGCCCCCTTCTGGATAGCGGGAGTGCGTGCGGCACCAAATGACATCAGCAGGTCAGAGAGTTTAGTCTATAAACACTGACAGATAGTGCTGCTGCAACACAGTTATGGATATAATGCAATGGATGTCTGCCGAAAGTTAGCAACATAATGTTGGCATACCCATTCATTTATTTTCTTTGTTGACGTATTTCCTATAAAAACAGGAAGTTTAATCGCAGATAGGGCTTTTTTTATTTTACATAAAAACCTGGTTGAAACTCTTTTTACCTGATAGCAATCAATAATAGACGTTGGCGCTAGGTAACCGGTGACATGACGAATGATTAAGGACTTATGAGCGCACGCCTGTGTATGTTACTCCACCCACAGTCAAACACACAATTACATCAACAATAGAAGTGGTCTAAATATTAAAACACGTTCTTCTGTGGAAGTCGCAGGACCAAAAAAATATTAATTCAAACCTTGCATTCAGTCCAAAAGCAATGATAGGATGTCCCACCTGTCAATCCATCAGCCGGAAGTTGAAGCCTCGCGGGAGCCGCCATTGTAGCAGGACTTCTTTTTTTAATTTTTTTTTTATTGATTATTGAACAATAAGAACAAAACAAAAATAGAATATACATCGACAGTGGCATTGACAAATACATGTAAATGAGTATTAAGCAAGGCACATATCACTTAAGGTAAAAATAAGTAAATAAAAATAATTACAATGAAGAAAAAAAAACATAGAAAAATAACAGTAATAATAAATTACAAAGGGGTCACTTTATTCCTCTTTTAAAAGCTCAAGGTCTCTTATGATTCCAGTCAATTTCTGGGCCTTTTTACTTTTCATACATTCCAAAGCTGGAAAAAAATTACAAATCAAGTCTTTTTTATTGTAGCAGGACTTCACCTGCTCCATTGACTCCCATTCATTTTGGCATCACTTTGACAGCGAATAACTTTACATCTGAGGCGCCCATTTGTCCATTATTTATTTCTAATGAAACACGACAATGTATAAAAGGCTATTCCCTTGTATGTTACATTATGGCCCCGTAGAAGCAGTTTTTGTAAAAATAGGCTAACGATTGCGTCATAACGAATCGACTCTGTCGCACACTAATAGAGAAATTACCGTATTGACCGGAAGAGAAGCTCATAGGCAATCGGGGGGATATGGAGGCATAAAGTCTGATAAAGTCCATAAAGAGTTGATCCTGCTGCTCATGGACAGCTAATACTCTCTCTCTTTCCGACTCTGTGAAATTTGGAAGGGAATTATTCAGATTTCACTCGGTACAGCTACTAGAAGACATACAGGCTGCTCACGTGGCAGTAGGCCTGGCGACGGGCTTCAATTTTCTCTGTTGAAATCAATAGGGTCGCTGTTTCCATTTCTTTTACTGTCTATGGCTGACAGTCATCGCCACAAACTAACAGCAGCCACCTTTTACAGTTCCTCCTGGACCAAAACAAGCTTATGCTGCGTTCATGCCAGACTGTTGTAACCGTAATTATGAGACGGCAACCAGTGACGCTCTACCCGGAGCTGGTCCCATCCTCAGACTCGGATTTAAGTGGACGAAGTGGACTGTCTTTATAAAAGATCTTCTTATTAAACTCTCTGTACACTTCCAACGTTCTCAATGCTTCGGTTTGCATGTAGGGACCCTCATTATGTTATTGTGTTAGTGTGGGGCTATTTTGAGCCTTGCTAGTGGCCATTTTTATTTTTCATTACTCTATGCCCGCTAAACAGTTTTTAGAGATAAAACTCTTTACATTCGATTATCATGAAAACAAATCTCAGAGAAGTTACGGTCGACTAGGTACCAATGTGTTATTAGACCAAAGGTTCATTTTGCGACGGAGTTCTCCTAGTAAGTGTGCTTAGAAAATGAACCCCAAGCCAAGTACTTATAAGTTTGTCCACTAGATGTCCCTACTGTTTCTTTTTAAAAGAATATCAACTCTCAAGTGCCCAGAACAAGCCACTGGAGAGTTAGTTCATAGACTAGTTACACTGAAGTGTAGGCTACTGAATTAGTTGGCACTGATTTTTCTTGACAGCCCAAGCAATTTAAAGATCTGATGTGAAGACAAGGAGACTTTCTTTACTATTTGTTAGGTCCCATTCATATTCACGGTCTCTAAGCTTAATTTAAACTACATGGATTTTTCCTATGTTTATCTTTAAGTGTAACATCTGTGACTTTACTTAATAAAACACATGCAGCATTACTTTATGAAAACATATGACAGCCAGACAGCTTTGCTGTGACATATTGATAACCATTCAGGTTTATAACAAGAATGTCATTTAGAGATAACCTAATTGCTGTCTTTTCATAAGAAGCACAGTTTCATAAACAGTGTGTCACATCTGTCCAGTCCACATCCTTCTACAGGGACATCTGTGAGGAATCCTCGAGAAAACAGATTTAATGTATGTTTCAAAGAGTTTAGATGTCTACGGAACAAGGCGATGAGCTATTAGAATTAAATGTCACTTCACTAAACATGAGAACGATTGGGCTGTAATTCTATATTACCGCTGATCTCTGTTGCATTATCGCTGGTCAGAGGTTATTGTTTCAGCTGGAGTTTGAAGAAATTATTTCTCACCATGAGTGGTCAAGCAGAGCCTGGGGTCAGATAACACTCACCTGTGTTGACCATCAATGCCGCAGTAGTTCCATTGCCATGGCAACACAAACTTCATAATAATAATTCTGGAAAAGTGGCAGCGTAGGCCAACAGTCTTCAGGCTACTATAACCCACGTTTTGTATTCCTGCATGTTATTCCTGTGCTCCTTTAGGTTACCTTTACATTGTTACTCCACAGGCTACATTGCATGTGACAAGATAATATTTAAAAACATTATTTATTCATTAACATATTATAAATGCAATATTAAAGCAAATCTCAATCCATTTTAAAATATCCAAGTAGTTCACCAGTTGTAGCCTACCTTTCAAAATTATGTATTTACGTGAAAAATAATTATTATCAGCTTAGTGGCCAGGCTCCAGTACGCTAGCTATCACTGTTTTTGACTGAGAGCATCTTTACAAAGACTCTAATGACAATATTTAAAATATTACTAATACTGTATTGTAGGCTAGAAGTTTGTGCTGTCACTGTGACATTTCAAATGTTATTTTTAATTTAGATTAATATATCGGCCATATCGTGAAATGAATCATCGTTTTGTCAGCATTGGCCAGTGCAATGTTAATAGTGTCTGACTCTGATGTGATGCATCTCTTGTTCTTCAAAGCGAAGTAGGTGCGAGTCAACAAAACGATGAACTTCATCACAGACCATTGAACTTCACCAGCGGACACTCACTCCAACAAGCCTCGTGTCCGTCAGACGGCTCCATCTGTTCGCATGCTGAAGTTCCCCTCGTGTTCTGCTGTCAGACGTGCCGTGCGCGCTCATGTCTAACACACATCTGTATGAGTGTTGGGGTACGAGAGCAGGCATCGCTGAGCAGCTGAGCGACAGAAGAAACTCGGCTTTTCTCTTCTCCTCTCCGAGCGCAGGAAAGCCCTCCTCCAGCCAGCTGTTGATCATGATGTCGATGCAATCCTCAACTATCTTAAAGGAGAACCACGACACTTCTAATATTGCACATGCAGTCTCGTGTGAGATAAAAACCTCCTCAACACTGCGTGGGAATGTAATTTTAGTAGGCAGGTGTTATTGACATTTAGAATAGTGTTTTGGTCTCTCAGGTTAAAGAGTTTACTCAGACCTGAGCTTCCAGACTGTCATGATCTGTATCCTCCTCCTCCTTGCCGCTGTTTACTTTGGACTCAGGATTCATGCGTTGGGTTTGTTACTCAGAGGGGATGATTGTTTAATTCAGTTTTTCTTTCCTCTTTTTTTCTTCATGGCAGTTCCCTCGAGGCCAAACTTCAGAAGAAAGGCCAGTAGATTTCGATGATGTACAAGCAGAGCATTTGTTTTACTCACCCTTGAATCAAAGTTTCCTTTGTGTGTGGGACCGGATCTTTTTCCCAGGCCTCTTCAGACTCCGTTGAGTTCAAAACAACAAAGAGGCCTGCGTCTCCGCGGACTAACAAGAGCTAGAACAGAATCACAGAGCTCTGGGCAGAGAGATGGTCAACAGCCTGAGTAAACAGATCACTGGATCACATCACACTGACTGCACACATGCTCCATAACAAAGCTGGCTATTACCCGGATATTATGCAATGTAATTCTAGTGTCCTGCCTTCTTTTCTTTTTTAAATTCCGTATATAACACTAAACATTTAACATATGAATATTCTACGCTGTCATTGTGGTTATTTTGCATATCATACTTGCATACTTTTTTTTGAGAACATTGCATTGTGGGAAATAATATCATAGTGTATTCTGTCTGCATACTGCATTAAATTCCAGATATTCTATGCAGAGAAAATGTGCATATTGCAAGCAAAAATAGTAGTCTTGATTTATCAGTAACTCACCCGTGTCAGGTCAGGCAACCAAACATTCTTAGTAAAATTGTTGTTGATCTGTGTTGTGCTACTTACATGTTATCACTGTGAAGCTGCTTTGATACAATCTGTATTGTGAAAAGCGCTATATAAATAAATGTGACTTGACTTGACTTGACTTACAAGATAATAATGCAAGTGAAAAACTTATCTTAATTACGCATATGTATGTAAATAGAGTGCAACAGCTGGGTTCCAGAAGAAAAAACTCCATTCACTTTCTCCATATAGCCTAGAAATTGATTTTAAATGATAATTTATAGGCTAAACCTTTAAAAACAGACCTACTGTGAGCTATACGAGGTTGTTACTCGCTTCTGCTGAAGACTTCAACACGTGTTATTTCATCCCTTTTTTTTTAAATAATTGTGTTTAACAGGAAAACATAAGAATCCTGGTGAAAAAATACATTACCCATAATTCTGTACAGAAAATCACACCAATCAGTGAGCCGAAAAACGGCTCACCTGCCAAAACAGCTCTTTAGCTCCGCCCATTCCTATAAAGCACCGCGAATGACATAATCGAGTCATCTCTCTCAAAATACTTAAATGTTTGTATACATATGCATATTTTGCGAGTAGTTTTATATTTCTTTATTGTTTTTAATTCGATTATGCTGTTTGCAATGCTTCATGGGTGGTAGTTCCCTTATTAAAGTCGTGTACCTTTGTCTTTTTGTCCGATTTTCGAATAAAAGTTTGTGTTGTGATTCACCTCGTAGTTGATTAGCTTGGTTAATGGCTTATAGCTAACTCTTGAACAAAGTCTGATTAGAAAAAAATACTTACGGATCCAGTGCCGTTGAAAAACGTGAGTGACCCTGTTAGTGCCGAAGTTACGACCGTACGACGTCACTCTGTAGGCCAAAACGCGGAAGTGAGTTAGCATTTTAGCATTACGCTTCCCTCGCTGTAAAGCCTATGGGATTTTTGAATGGGTTTTTGCTAAATCGCCTGAAATAAGGTCTGTGGTGAACAAAGCCTCTAAATATTCTCACGTTTTGATCTATGACATAGAACACACAGTTATAACCTGCTTGTGGTTTTTTAAACTTTATTGTGTCTGATTGTGTTTTTTAAAATCTTTATATAGGCTTCAAAAAGTATACATTTTAGATTAACTTGTAGATTATCTTTCTAGACCAAACGTGTAAGGGTCAAAACCCTTTGTTAAACACATCTTATTTTTTTGCGATTTTCCAAGTCTATGGGGAAAATGCATTGCTTTTCGACCGAGGGAACCCATGCGCCGCTAACTTCCGGGTTGTCCTACAAAGTGACGTCATCATTTCGGCACTCTATTACTCTTTTCTATCTGATACCTCGTTATAGCCAAATTATACAGCATCCTATGAATCCTTCACTGAGAAGGCAACCCATTTTTCAGCGTATTTTAATTTTTATTAGGGTAAGACTGCTAGCTTAGCAACATGCTAACACCAATCTTGACAATATTGAAATCAACAGGGAGTCCAATCTATATTTTTGTTTGCCATGTATAGTAGCACACTATTAGTTTAGTAGCAAACTCACTGAAATCAATACTGAACCGAGTGTCTAAAGTAATATGTGAGATGCTCATAAATGTTCCAAATCAGTCTCTTATAATGTTTGAAAGGAAGGTTTTGGAACAGAGATACTCTACAAAACCACAGAAGTTAAACCTGTCCTGAACACACTTTCCATGATTTCAGCGTGTCTCTTTGAGACTTGTGGTGGGATGTTTTGCTAGCTGGCTAAAGCTCTCTGCTTTGTTCTCCAATCCCGAGGTTAACGATTTTCCGTCGTGGGAGGCGGGGGAGAGAGCGACGGAATTAGGATTCAGATCCCATCCTCAGCGCGAGCGCCTGTCTGCTGCCTACCCAGCAACCCCGGCGCTTTGTGACAAGGAGATGGATGATATCTGCAGCCTGGCCGGTCGCTCTATAAAGACACACACACACACACACACACACACTTCTCAAAGCCGGCAAGGCTGTGCGCACACACATTCACACATGTAACTAATGTTGTGATGCTGCTGCTGCTGCTGCTACCACCTTTAACGTGTAACACACAAAAGACAACGCATTGTTTATTTACTTCATTCATGAAATTGCACTTATACATGGAGGGAGTATATAAAAGTGTGTTAGGGTAATGATTTCATCTATTAGTAAGTTTCAATAAGTAATTTATACCAGAAGAGAAGGACACCAAATTAATACAGTGATATAAACAGAATTTATTAGTAAACATCTACAACATTTGAAAATACAAATATGCAAGAGGACAAACAAGACTATTAGACTATTATGAGTGTGTGTGTGTGTGTGTGTGTGTGCAACTGTGTGAAAGCAGAATGTCAAAGGATCTGTCTTCTTTTGTCCACCTCTAATGCAGGAGTGCGTGTGTGTCAAACTCACCTGCTGAAACTGCCACTGCAAACTTACACACACACACACACACACAGCTTCATTTCTATGTTGGGAAAAGGGTTTGTGATTTGGAAAACTGTGTGTGTGTGTGTGTGTGTGTGTGTGTGTGTCTTGTTTTCCAATAAAAAATATTAAGACATCCTTAAAACAAGATACATTAATTTTATATATAAATTGTTATAAAACTAAATATACATATATATAGTCCCTCTTTGGTGCTTTTCAAATACATTTATCTTGTTTCTTCTTTATTTATTGTTTCTTCTTGTTTTTTATTCTTATTTATCTTGATTTTTTTTAACTGGAAAACAAGGCAAAAATACTGATATTTATTTTTCAATGCTGTGATTGTGTTTTGAAATTATGAAATTGTTGTATGGCATACGTTAGTGATTAGTAAGCATATATAATGATACCTGCAAGTGCAATTATTGTGATTTACCTGCAAGCTGAAAATAACACATTCTACACCTAAAAAAGAGAAAAAATGGAGCAATTAAAACCATTAATTCAATCAATCAATTAATACAAAAACAACATCAAATACATCTTAGGGATGATTTTGGACACTCATTTAACTTGTTAGTTAATTTCAGGATACTGACAGGTTTATATCTCCGCCAGAGCTCACTGTGTGTCTGGGTTGTGTGTGTGTGTGTGTGAGGATTGCTGGAGTGCTCACACAGCTTTTCGTGCAGGTAAAGGGAGCACCTGCGGCCATCGCTAACCACCATCCGACGGGAGGACGACGCTCGGAGGAGGAGGAGCTTTCACTGGAGTCCGTCGGCGGAGAGAAACCTGCGAGACAGAAGCTAATTATCCTCTAAAGCAAAAAGCCAGTTGTGGTTCAATAACTCCAGCACGCTGCCAGCCAGATACTGCGTTTCCTTGGCAACGCCTCCACAGCAGCACTGCAGACATCACAGAGAAGGCAGGCGGTCACAGGGTACACCGGGCGGGAGGGTGACGGGCCGTCCTCTAGACTGACGCAGGCCAATTACAGGCCATTATTCTCTCCTGAGATTGATTTACTTTCTTTATGTTTGGGGTCCCAGAGATGTATGAAAATAATGACATTTTCAAAATGACTTCAAATTTTTGTAATCACTCTGTCCGACCTAATCAAACCCCATATTGTTGAAGCTTTAACCCTTTAATCACTAAGTAGACGAGCACTTTTTTAGAAATGTGACTGTTATGCACTATAGGGACACTGGGCTCAATCTGAACCTCAACAAAACACAATCAGTTGTACCTCTTCTGTGTGTGAAAATGCATTTAGTTGTTTTATACCTGGGGCATATTTTCATAGGATTGGTGAAAATAATAAAGTACCAATCTGACACATGAATGTTAAGTGTGTCTGTTTTTTGTACACTCCCTGGAAAAAAAAAAAGCTACAAAGGCTGTCACTGGGGCTGTGCCTTTTCAAAAGGTACACTTTTGTACCCAAAGGCTGTATATTGGTACCTTAGTCATACATATTAGCACCTAAAATGTACATATTAGCTCATGAAATGGACATATTACCACCTAAAATGTACAAATTAGGACCTAAAATGGACATATTAGCTCCTGAAATGGACATATTAGCACCTAAAATGTACATATTAGGACCTAAAATTTACATATTAACACTTAAAATTTACATATTAGTAGATAAAATATACATATTACGACCTAAAATGTACATATTAGAACATAAAATGGACATATTAGCTCCTGAAATGGACATATTAGCACCTAAAATGTACATATTAGGACCTAAAATTTACATATTAACACTTAAAATGTACATATTAGTAGATAAAATATACATATTACGACCTAAAATGTACATATTAGGACATAAAATGTACATATTAGCTCCTGAAATGGACATATTAGCACCTAAAATGTACATATTAGGACCTAAAATGGACATTAGCTCATGAAATGGACCTATTAGCATCTAAAATGTACATATTAGCACCTAAAATGGACATATTAGCTCCTGAAATGGACATGTTAGCACCTAAAATGTACATATTAGCACCTAAAATGTACATATTAGTAGATAAAATATACATATTACGACCTAAAATGTACATATTAGAACATAAAATGGACATATTAGCTCCTGAAATGGACATATTAGCACCTAAAATGTACATATTAGGACCTAAAATTTACATATTAACACTTAAAATTTACATATTAGTAGATAAAATATACATATTACGACCTAAAATGTACATATTAGAACATAAAATGGACATATTAGCTCCTGAAATGGACATATTAGCACCTAAAATGTACATATTAGGACCTAAAATTTACATATTAACACTTAAAATTTACATATTAGTAGATAAAATATACATATTACGACCTAAAATGTACATATTAGGACATAAAATGTACATATTAGCTCCTGAAATGGACATATTAGCACCTAAAATGTACATATTAGGACCTAAAATGGACATTAGCTCATGAAATGGACCTATTAGCATCTAAAATGTACATATTAGCACCTAAAATGGACATATTAGCTCCTGAAATGGACATGTTAGCACCTAAAATGTACATATTAGCACCTAAAATGTACATATTAGTAGATAAAATATACATATTACGACCTAAAATGTACATATTAGAACATAAAATGGACATATTAGCTCCTGAAATGGACATATTAGCACCTAAAATGTACATATTAGAACATAAAATATACATATTACCACCTAAAATGTACATATTAGGACCTAAAATTGACATATTAGCTCCTGAAATGTACATATTAGTAGATAAAATATACATATTACAACTTAAAATATACATATTACCACCTAAAATGTATATATTAGCTCCTTTTGAAAAGGTACAGCCCCAGTGACAGCTTTTGTACCTTTTTTCTGAGAGTGTAGGTCTCTCAGCACTTCTGGCCTGGGATGACCATAAAATGTTGGTCCAATCATTGCATTCGGTCCGACCTGCCTGTCAACATATGTATCGTCATACCTCGATGCACTTCATCACACGTCATCAGTGCGTTTCAACCCAAACAAACCCTTTTACAGTCCCTTCTGAACCAAAACAATGAGCTAATGCTGCCTTCACACCATAACTACTGTCACTGGAGGAGATGGAAACCCATGACGCAATACTCACAGCCGTTTGTGACTTGAAGATATGTGTTCAACACTATCAACGTGGAAATCAATCTTCAGCAGTCAGGTGGTACAGGTCAGTGCTCTTTTAGTTGTTTACTGTCATTATTATTCTGAAGGACGGATGTGATTTTTAAAGCTAACTTGCTACTGCTAGCTGCTCCGAAAATTGCCCTGCCTTAAAGGTACACACAACAAAACTACATTGTGCACTGGTGAGGACATTGTATAGTTAGGCCTTAACTCTTAAAACAGCATTTTGAGATTGCATCTCCATCACATTGAGCTCTTTTTAAGTGCTGAAGCTGCTTTAACCATTAAAACAACACAAATGTACACTTCAAAATATAATTTAAGTCCACAACAACAGCCCATTAAAGGGAAAGGCAATGAAAGGTGTATGATACAGTGGGTAAACTATAAACTGACTTATGAATGGCCTGCGATGGCTTATTGCTTTAATAACACACCAATATTCAACAGTAAAATTTAATTAACAATAATCTGAATTACGGGAAGTAATATGCCTTTTATATGCAGGATTGATGCATTTTACCCTGGCTTCAAATGTCAATTAGAATTGAAACTCAGAACTATCAGTTTTATCAAATAAGTCTGAGATGATGTCCAATATTATAACTAATTGTGCTATTTTAAATTCAGTATTGACACCATTATGGTCATTATTAGGGGTGTAACGATACCCTCATGTCACGATTCGATACATATCACGATACGATATTATCCAAGACATGATAAAAGGTTAACAAAAAACATACATGTACTACTGATTAAAATGCTAAATTTGATATTAGATTGTAGGTTTAAATGAATTGGTGCTTGTAACCCAATGACAATAGAGACACCAGAATAACAATATTCATGATTCTGAAGCTGAAAATAATGAAGCTGAAAAAATGAGTCATTGTAGACGAATATGCTTACGAGATATATTTAAAATAATGTCGGCCACTTTTTACTGGCAACATCAGACATTTGCCATTATCAGGACCACAAATATTCCCCCACTGCATTATTATACATTATAATCAACATTATAGTAGTTTAATGTAGTACTGACACTAAAACTTTTTCTCACACAGTAATTTTTATTTTTTGGGGGGACAATCCACGATACGTATTGTTACATTTTTGTATTGCGATGTATCTAGTCATTTATGAATAAGTGAATTCTGTGGCATTTGCTCTGTGTGTGTGCACCTGTTATTTGAAGGGCCCAGTTTCCTCTGACCTGAGCTGATAACATGCACAACAACAATCCCCGTCAACCGCTGGAAGAAATCTTCCTGTAATCCTGTAAATTCTCCCGGCTCCTGCAGTTTCTCCGGCTTGAGCTCTCAGTGCCGGATCTACTTTCAGGACCTTTATCCCAGACAAACGTTACGTTTATTTAAACTGTCTCTTTTGATTCCTCCGTGACCAGTCTTTATCTCCTAAAATCATAACAATTATTTAGAATTTAGTTTCTCTGTGTACACTCTTGATACATTAAATACTCTAATTTCAGTTCATTTCTGTATTGTCCAGATATACCGTGTATGTTCTTTTATCAGTCCATCTGTTTTATGTGTTGCAAACCTGACATCCAGGCAATTTAGACAATTGATCTCATTTCTTTCTGGAAGTCTGGCTTCTGGCTTATCAGGCAGAAAACGAACAATTGTTTTTGCTCCGATACACACAAATGAAACGAGTCAAAAACGTAAATCTGAAACCCCATCAGTGAGGCCGAGACACGCTCGCCGGACCATTCAGAAGTCGGGCCGTTTATTAAATAACGCAATCTTCATTCCTGGCTCGATCCAAGTCTTTGTTCCTCTTCTCATCTATAGCTGATGAAATGCCTCATGTGTGTGTGAGAGAGCGTGTGGGCCGATGGAGAATTTATGTGCTAGCTCAGATGAATAGTGCGAGCGGCACACAAGATTGTATCTGTGCATTGGCAGTGCCAGCCTGTGCCGAGTGTCAGACGGATCCTAATAAAACCGTCTGACCCGCGCTGGGCACCTCGCCGGTCGCGGCTCACTGCTTGGTATGCACAGAGCATGGCAGAGCTTCAGCTGTTGCTGGGAGCGTTGTGGCACAGACCCAGCCTGATTAGTTGGCATCCGCCATTGTTCAGAGCAAAACCAAGCAGGGGAAAAATATAATTAGTTTTCAATTGTTTTGAAACTACAATTCTAATGTGGGTTATTTAGCTAAATTAGCTTTTAAAAAGTTAAACACTCCAGGGAGACAAATAACAAAGCCGGGCGTATGACTTAATGAGTTGACATCTTTAAAACAGGAACGTCCCAAACATTATGACATCGAGATCCATGTAAACATGGACGCCGGACATGTCTACGGATCACTAGGTAATAAAGTCTGTGTAAATGAAGGTGTCAGCATATGTTGGTTCGACTTGTTTGGCTATGCATCACACATATCTTTAATTATTGGATTAAACATCAATAAAATGACATCACATCTGATGGATCCAAGCAGACGTTTCATTAACAGTGCAGGTGCTGAGATCTTCTATGAAGGGCGTCACCATTAAAACGGTTGTGCATTTTACGTCAGATCAAGATATTTTAAAAATAAAACACAATTTTTGATCTGAATCCCGGCCGATGTGCGTTATAGATGAGCGACCAGACAGCCAGACGGAGCGATTAGCACGACGACCCTCTCCTGCAGCCCTCACCCCAAAGAAAAACCATCTCAGCAGACGTACAAGATCGAGTTTTATTTCAAAATAAGAAGAAACCACCATCATCATCATCATCATCATCATGTGAACATATTGAACATTCAGACATGCATCCGCTGGCGTTCTCTCTCTTATCTCTCACAGACGTCGGGACACGTCCAGGGGATCGAGTGCTTTTGCCCTCTGCCCAGGTCCCAAGAGCTTAACCTGTGATTTTCAGCACACAAAGCTCACAAGTTAGGGTCTCAGGGACCAGGAGGAGTGCAGCGGTGTCCGCACAGGTTAGTCACACACATATTGCACCCTCATATCGTCCGGCTCATTCTGCTAATAATGTTCGGCCTATGAAAATAAAATGTGCCTTTCCTGCCGAGTCACACACAGGTACATCATGCACCAAACGCCATGCACACACACACAAAAACATCAGGTAAGAGGAAGCAAAGACGAGCGGTCGGG
This sequence comes from Pimephales promelas, assembly GCF_988280905.1. Lineage (NCBI taxonomy): Eukaryota > Metazoa > Chordata > Actinopteri > Cypriniformes > Leuciscidae > Pimephales > Pimephales promelas. The sequence continues at coordinate 940,068 of NC_142791.1, read as the reverse complement.
TTTAAAGATGTCCGTCGAGCCTTTGTCGGTGGAGAAAAGCCTCCGGTCAGATGGTCAGTTTTTCTCTTTGTCCTGTTTCTCATCGTCGGGTTCTCTGGTGAGCAGAACCGCCGGCCTCTGACTGCAGCTTCAGATATAAACGTCTGTGTGTGCGCGTGCGTGCGTGCGTGTGTCTGTCTGCGTCTCATCTCCCGCCACTGACTCCATTACACTGAAAAATGTGTAGCGGCGATTGATCCAGCCACAATCAGAGCCGGCGTTGGGGCAAAACGAACCGATCCGGCTTCCACGACCGCCACCCACCCAGACACGCACCGCCTGACATTGTTCCCGCCGGCTTTTGCATTAAGTTGTCTGTGACTTTGTGAGTGCAGACGAGATCATGCAATAGTAGCCAAAACATACATGTGATTTACAATGCACACACACACACACACACACACACCTTGAAGACTCCCCCCACCCCACCAAATAAGCAGCATCGTTCATCCTTGGGGACGAGACGGTGTGGACACTCCCGGAAATGAGAGCAGCCGCCACGTGCCTCACACACACACATGCACACACACACACACACACACACACAAAATGACTACCTTCAAACCTGTGTCAGCTTTGTCATCATCAAGGAAAAAAAAAGAGAGTGAGAGAAAAAGAGGACAAGCGAAACATCCTGGACAGTGAGATGTGACCGAAAGTAGACACTCGTCCTCGTCAGTCCGATACACACCTTACGCTCGCGACACACACTCCTCCGGTCCGGACACCTGTCCTGGGCGTACCTGGGCCGTCTATGAGACCCGCTCTCGCTCTCTCTGTGTGACTGAGTGCCAGCGAGCGGCAGATTCTGCAGCGAGAGCGAGAACGCTCCCCCCCCCCTCCGTCTCTCGCCCTCCCTCCCTCTCCTCATCTCGGCTCCGCTTCCCCTCTGCACTGATCAATCCCTCACTTTCTCCGAAGGCTCGAAAAACGCAGCCAGAAATGGCGCCTCGCTCTCCACAGCCACACGACAATCTGTCTGACACAATATTGTGACAACATTTCCACAACTGACTATGGAGGGTCATCCACCACTAAACCACCGAAGCTGCAGAAAAGCGTTAGACCGCCACCATTTCTTGAATAATTTCATTAAAAATCTAAGGATAAGCAAGGAAGACAAACAAACAAAAGAGATATCCAAAGGCTTACAATGACAAAAAATAAGCTAACAAAACATTAAAGCGTCAAAAATCAAATGCTAAACAGCAATTTGAACAAAACAAGGAGGTGAAAAAACGAAATAATGAAAAGAATGGAAATTTAAACGAAATGAGAAGATGAAACGACGAAATAATGAAAACAATGGAAATTTAAACGAAGATGAAACAAAATATTGAAAACAATGGAAATTTAAACGAAGATGAAACGACAAAATAATGAAAACAATGGAAATTTAAACGAAATGAGAAGATGAAACGACAAAATAATGAAAACAATGGAAATTTAAACGAAGATGAAACGACAAAATAATGAAAACAATGGAAATTTAAATAATATGAGAAGATGAAACGACAAAATAATGAAAAGAATGGAAATTTAAATGAAATGAGAAGATGAAACGACAAAATAATGAAACAATGGAAATATAAACAAAGATTAAACAACAAAACGATGAAAACAATGGAAATTTAAACAAAGATGAAACGACAAAATAATGAAAACAATGGAAATTTAAACGAAGATGAAACGACAAAATAATGAAAACAATGGAAATTTAAATAATATGAGAAGATGAAACGACAAAATAATGAAAAGAATGGAAATTTAAATGAAATGAGAAGATGAAACGACAAAATAATGAAATAATGGAAATATAAACAAAGATTAAACAACAAAACGATGAAAACAATGGAAATTTAAACAAAGATGAAACGACAAAATAATGAAAACAATGGAAATTTAAACGAAATGAGAAGATGAAACGACAAAAAAATGAAAACAATGGAAATTTAAACGAAGATGAAACGACAAAATAATGAAAACAATGGATATTTAAACGAAGATGAAACGACAAAATAATGAAAACAATAGAAATTTAAACGAAATGAGAAGATGAAACGACAAAATAATGAAAACAATGGAAATTTAAACGAAGATGAAACAACAAAATTTAAACAACAAGGAGACGAAACAAAAAATGATGTAATGAGGAAGGAAGCAAACAATACGTCAACTGGAACAAAACATGGTGAACTGAAAAAAGCAATATAAACAAACAATGTTAGAAAAGTACAAACATAATCATGCAACTGACTGAAAGTCTCAGTTTGAATCAATATAACGGGTCTCATGAGACAAATGTCTGCATAAATAGTTTACAAAAAATTGTTCAGTTTATTACTTCATTCTCAGTAAATTGGACTGTCGCACACATTGTGTTTCAAGAATCAGGACAGGCATATATGTAGAATTATTTCATAAATAACATGCATTAGTGATGAAATCATATGCACTGCTCTATTAAACGAAAAATTAAAAATGACTCCCTATGTGGCTTTCTGTGCACCAGACGCATCTTTATCAGTCTTGCAGCGGCCCTGAATGACCTCTGACCCCTCTGCTTGCACTGGGGGTGTGTGAGAGTCGTGACCCCATCATAGAGGGGAGCTGGGCGCCGACTGCCCACCACACACACACCATTGATTACGAGCTTAATGCACACACTCGCCACGTCTGTTCTACTGCAATGCAGAGCTCCGAACAACACACACACACACACACACACACACACACAAAGCGTGAGAGCTCACAAATCCACATAGATTCAGTGTTTTAAACGAACGCCATCTTGGGCTGCATCTGAACACAGGTTTGTCGATTTGTGAGTGTGTGTGAGTGGGGAAGGTTGGTGGGATCAGCAGGGACCGAAAGGGAATGATGGTGATCAATCAACACACACACACACACACACACACACACAGCATCAGCAGAGTGCTGTCACCACCGGGTACCAGACAGCACGCACACAAATGTAAAAGGCACAAAGAATGCTCGACAGAAGCAAAAACACCACAAACCAAAACCCCGACACAAAGAAGCACATATTAAGTTTGAGATCCTGACTTTACAAGCCTTCACACACACACACTTAGAAGAAATATTCTAACACAAATCCAGAAATTTCCAAATGCAATGATTCATTTAATTCACAGCCAAACATTTTATAGTTTTACAGTTTGTGAAGAAAATGCGAGTAGACGTTACCTCTGCAAAACTCATCTCCACTATACCAGGGTGTTGCTATGCAGTGTTCTGGGTGGTTGCTAGGGCATTGCTGAGGTTTTTTTCAACGCGCTGTTGAAAAAGTGAGGCGTTGGAGAGCACAATTCGTTTGAATGCAAAATACATTTTCACTGCTAGAAAATTTCCCTTTAAGTGGTTGGTAGGGCGTTAATGAGGTGTTCCCTAAAATGTTTTATGCTAAGGTGTTTTAGGTGGTTGCTAGGGTGTAGCTAAGGCGTTTTGGTTGGTTGCTAGGGTGTAGTTAAGGTGTTTTGGATGGCTGCTAGGGTGTGGCTAAGGCGTTTTGGGTGGTTGCTATGGTCTAGCTAAGGTGCTTTGGATGGCTGCTAGGGTGTGGCTAAGGCATTTTGGGTGGTTTCTAGGGTGTAGCTAAGGCATTTTGGGTGGTTGCTATGGTCTAGCTAAGGTGTTTTGGATGGCTGCTAGGGTGTGGCTAAAGCGTTTTGGGTGGTTTCTAGGGTGTAGCTAAGGCGCTTTGGGTGGTTGCTAGGGTGTAGCTAAAGCATTTTGGATGGCAGCTAGGGTGTAGCTAAGGTATTTTGGGTGGTTGCTATGATCTAGCTAAGGTGTTTTGGATGGCTGCTAGGGTGTGGCTAAGGCGTTTTGGGTGGTTGCTAGGGTGTAGCTAAGGCGTTTTGGGTGGTTGCTAGGGTGTAGATAAGGTATTTCGGGTTTTGGATGGCTGCTAGGGTGTTGCTAAGGCTTTTTGGGTGGTTGCTAGGGTGTAGCTAAGGCGTTTTGGGTGGCTGCTAGGGTGTAGCTAAGGTATTTAGGGTGTAGCTAAGGTATTTTGGGTGGTTGCTAGGGTGTAGCTAAGGCGTTTTGGGTGGTTGCTAGGGTGGCTTGCTTACTATCTTAAGTCACAAACGCCAACCTGATGTCTATAAGGATCGGTCCCGTCTTCGATGTGCATCTATGGAATCTTTTCACCCAGTTTATTGACAATTATACGTCTGATTGCTTTGAAAAAGGAATCAGCACGTCTCTCCTCAAAATGCCACAATTGCTACACTGAGCATTGTCTGAACTGTGTATTTTGAGCACTTCTCGCGTTGTTTTTGCCTCTTCACGATGTCTCCCTTGGTTTAATCCTCATTTGTATGTCACTTTGGATAAAAGTGTCTGCTAAATGACTAAATGTAAATGTAACTCTTGATGCCATCACCTCAAGTCTTAGTCTATGTATCATGTGATGTTGATAAACTCATAAATCCTGAAAAGTTCGGTCGGGTTAAGAGAACCCTTACAGAGAACATCTTAGTGCACACACACACACAGCGTTCATGTCTGATGACCGCTATAACATCTCGTCTGACTGGCTAAGAGCCCAGCGCAGAGGCCCCGCCCATCCGAATCAAACTCATTGATCTCTCATGCTGGGTCAGAGGTCAAATGCGTATTGACTGGAGAAAGTGTCATCAGCAGCAGCGCTGCCCTGACTCCAGACAGATCAATAGCACCTCTGTCTGCTCCGCTTAGATTACTCTTATTCATCTGTCATAAATCTCAGCAGCTCATCACGGCAGTAACGTCTGGCTGCTCCTGATGCAGCTGTGGCCCTGCTCAGGTCTGGGACCAGTAGGTCATGTTCATCAGTACTCTGCTCTCGTGTACAGGGGGCAAAAGGGTAGACGGCCAATCACGGACCTTCTAATCAAAATCAATGAGCAGGGTTTGGTCACACGTCTGGAAGAATCACAAGACAAAAGATAACGGCACAACGATGAATTTAAAGACAACATAACCCAATTTATATTCCTTGTTCATCAGTGGATTACTTTTTGGGAGTCAAAATCTTTAATCAAAAATTATTACACTTGGACTTCCTTGTTCATCAGTGGATTATTTTTTGGGAGTGTGTTCAATCAAAATCTTTAATCAAAAATTATTACTGTCCTGCTGACGTAACCAAGGTCATATAGGCTAGGAAATTAATACTATTTAATGAAATGAATAAAATCCAATTGGTTAATAAAATTAAGACCTGCTCTACATAATTTCCTGCAGAATATTACACAAGTTAAATGGATTGGGTCGTGTTTTTAAGGTGCAATGCACACAAAGCAGTTCATTTCTTACACACTTATTTACTTCAGAAGTGATTTAAGCTTTATGCAAAACGTTTCATGATAAATGTGTTTGCTGATCATGATGTAAACTGTACTCATTATAGCAACCCAACAATCATGTTTACACAAGAAATGATTAGTTTGTCTTCACACCACAATGTAAACATATGTGCACATTGAATAAGCCGACAGAATGGCTGTACCGGTACATATAGAGCAAAACAGTGATAACAGAAACCTAGGTGTGCCGGTCAAAACAATCACAATCTTATAAATAGCATAATTGGTATGAACAAAAGCAAAAAACCTGTTTAAAGCAAACCTCAAATGACACTAAAACCCTTCAGGACACTAGTGTTCTCTGCCTTTCTCACTGAAACAAAAGCTTCAACTTTCTCCAGATCAAATCCACTAATTTATTTGTTCAGCCATCGCATAAATCTACGCACAGCTGTAACCAACGAGATGCAGCTCGACTCGGCTGCCAGCTGGACTTGGTTTTGCTGAACCAACAGGATTTCAAGCCGGGTTCGCGCCGCTACATCTGGAAGAGTCATCCGAGAGCAGAGGTGACGGCGGAAAAATCCCTCCTAAAAAATAAAAGCAGCTCGACTCCCTCTGTCAGTTTAAACAGGGAAATTTGGAAAACAAAACGACGGGCTTTCCCTTCAAGTCCAAGCTCACCCAAAAATGAAAATGATTTACTCACCCTCACGTCGATCTAACCTCGAAATGACATGAAATATTTTTGAAGACCATCCAGGGCACTTAAAGGGATAGTTCACTTTGAAATTAATTTTTGGTATGTTTTATCTTACCTCAAGGGCATCCGAGATGTAGGTGTTTCCGCAGTAGTTTAAATTTTGATATTTTTAGGTCAAACCGTTCTTTTCGATCAGTCATATAATGGAGGTCTATGGTCACCACCTCAAAGAGCATGCACAGAGAAGTCCAAATTGAACATGATTTCAGTACACATTGATGGGATGGCCTAAGACACGAAACGAGCTGTGTGTGTGAGAAAACAAACAGTATTTATATCGTTTTTACCCCTTGTAATCACAGCCACATCCAAGTGATCTGAGGGCGCTTTGTGGTTACAAGAGGTAAAAACGATATAAACACTGTTGGTTTTCTCACACAAAACGCTCGTTTCATGTCTTGGGCCATCAATGTGTACTTACATTTACGAGTCATTAAATCATGTTTAATCTGGACTTCTCTGTGCATGCTCTTTAAGGTGGTGACCATAGACCTCCATTATATGACTGACAGACAAGAACGGTTTGACCTAAAAATATCAAAATTGAAAATACTGCGGAAACACCTACATCTCGGATGCCCTTGAGGTAAGATAAAACATACCAAACATTAATTTCAAAGTGAACTATCACTTTAAGAGTTTCAACTGCTGTTTTCTATCAATTAAACCCTAAAAGCCTAAACAGAATTCAGATGTAAGCTGCATGAAGGTTTGGCTGACAGAGAAAGACAGCTGACACTCGGCTAAAGGGGGGGTGAAGTGGACTTAAGCCTAGCGGAGCAGCGTCTTTTCAAGCTTTACAGGGGCCACGCTAAGCTCGTTCCAACCCTGCCGTCGTGTGAGAGGGGAATCAATGACGGAGACGCTTACGCTTGCCCACTGAATCCTCGTTTATTTCACTGCTCATTTGTCTGTGCTTAATTGATAGCAGTTAAATCCCTTTCACCATGTTGGCTGCATTGCTGTGGGGCCTATGTGTGCTTACAGGGGCTTTCAGGCCAGACTAAAATACTTCATGAACACTGGGCCTCACAGACTGCAGGCGTTCACGCTGGACACACACCAACACAAGACGCAGGACAGACATATGAGGCTGTAAACTGCATAGCTTCGAAAGAACAAAAGCTTTTAAACCCAAATTTTGGAAGCACACCTCATAAGAAAACCTTTTCTTGAGTCTCGAATGCCAAAGGAATGTGCTTCCAGATTCTCAACAATGCATTTATAGGCACTTATTTTAGCTTGTGAAGATTCCCAAACAAGGAATTCTGCAGTTTCCAATGGATTAATCACATTTCTAAAATACAGAATTATCTGTGGCATGCTAATCAATTCGCTTTAGGACATACAAGGCTATACAACCACATTTATACTTCATACATATGAGTTCCCAGTTTAATATGAGACCAAATATTCACTAGGGTTCAAATCTGGAGTTTGACCAAGGCAAAAACACGGTGGACTTCTTGGTTATCTTTGCAATTTGAGTATGAGCATTGTCTTGTTGAAAAATAACATCTGATCATTTCTCTAGATAACAACTTTTCATTTGTGCATGGGAAGCAAGCCATTCTGCAATATTCTCCTGCAGTCAAAATCATTAAATGCCTTTTCACAGTGCAGTAACACACCAATACCAGCAGCTGAAAAGCCTCCCTAATGTTAGGGAAATCTGTCAATATTTTGTTGTGCGTTTCTGAAATAATAATAATAATTAGGGCTGGGTAATAAATATCGATTTCTCGATATTAATCGATTCTCATTTTTATGAACCGATATCGATTCTTAAATCTCAAGAATCGATTAGTCATCCTGTTTCATTTGAATGAATGGGACATTGTATCGCGGCTGCGCGCATCCAAAAAAATCGCATTAATCTTTGTCCTTTGTTACTATTGATAGGAAACAAAGTCTAAATTTTCAAATTACGTCCATTTTCTTTAGAAATTCAAAAACATAAATACACCATATTACATATGCATTATAATCTTAATGCTCTTCAATATTTAATGCATATTTGAATAATTCTGGCAAGTTTTTATGACAACCACCATTTAAATGTTTATATTTCATATAATCCTCTTATTATAAAAATAAATAAAAGTGTAATTTAAGTGTTTGTATAGCTACAAAACAGTTCATTAATAGGCTACAACTAGTTGATGTTCAAACAGTTCAAGTCTATAGGCTACAACTAGACTCCCATAGTTTACAGCATTAGTTAAGAGATTTGATTTCTTTGAGAAAAATTGCCATTTATTGGAACTGATATCCAAAATAATCGATATTGAATCGAATCGAATTGTAATCGAAATCGAATTGAATTGCAAGCTTGTGAATCGAAATCGAATCGAATTGTGAAATTTGTCTCAATACCCAGCCCTAATAATAATAATAATATCGGCCGATATATCGGAATATCGGATTTTAAAACCAACAAATATTTGTATCGGTTATCAGCCTTCAAAATCCTTTATCAGTCTGACAGCCAAAATGTCATGTTATATATACAGTAACCCAAAGAACTCTAAATGTGCTTCAAATCAAGTATACAGGTTTCCTGCCTTCTTGGCATGTTCAGAACTACATTCAGTTATTATGTTTCCTGAACAATCAATGAGTCTAAATGAAGTAAAGAATGAAAGACGCAACTTTTCCAAGAGTGCAAGAGCTACAGTACAGCAGCTGTCAAAACACTAATTAAAACACTGTTGCAATAACAAATACAAGAGATAAATATAAAAAAAACATAAAAAGATAGATAAACTCAGTTCTCTAGTCAACCATTGTGACCAACCCCTGCTGTTTTTCCCCCAAATATCCACTGCAGTCTGATTATAAACAGCCATCACAAGCGTCTCAGGGGAAAACAGACTGTGATGATAAAACACAAGACAATTTGACATCACACTCTGTTAGCTGAAAGGGATTCTGGGTGGTTTCTGTGGTGTCATTTTAGTGAAAAATATGTCTTCTGTCCAACAACACAGTAAACTGACAGAACAAGAAACCTTGATTATCTGTATGACTCTGAATCATCTGTGTGCTACTGCATTTATGTATTTAAAACTGATAAAAGCAAAGATATTCTGTATTAATCCAATGTGAGCCACTTTGTGGAAAGAAGGAGTCTTGCTTGATGAAATGAGTGTACTCCAGGGAAAGCTAGAAGGTTGTACAGTTAACTCCCATGGTGTCATTCGAAACCATACAACCTACTACCTCAGCCTGGATGCACACGTCCACACTGCTGTTCCTCTGGACCTCCGGGAGCAAAAGACATCTTTCGGGAAAGGAATTCATTCGTTTTGTTTTATATCACATGACGCATTTGCAAATTGTCAACATATTATCCATTTACAGCAGTGGTTCTCAAACCTTGAATGGTCAATGATATGATTTGCTCATTAAATTGACAAAAAGCACCAACATTGAATTTTTCGACTGATTAATCAACATGGATTGATAGTGTTAAAGGGGTCCTATTATGCCCTTTTACAGTCTTTTTTTAAATTTTTTTTTTGGGGTGTACTAGAATATGTTTTCATGTTTGATTGTAAAAAAAAAAAATTAACATATTTTACAGAACGCACCGTCTAGGTCCTGTTTTCGATGAAGCCCCTCCTTCCGAAATACGAAAAGTGCTGTGATTGGCTGGTCCAGTGTGTCATGATTGGTACCGACTTTAAAACTGTGAGTTTTATCAACTCAGATACAAATATTAAGGATGACATACATTTCAAACCTGATTCAGACCCTGACAATGTTTTCGAAGAGAGCGAAAGATTACAAATGCAACAGAAAACAAACCGTTCTCCATAAAACGTGCGGCGCACAGATAAACATTGGGGTTATAATGTTCAGGAACAGAGTTTAAAATACGTTTCAACCACTCTAAGTTTGTCAGCCGCCCTTAGGATGGTCAAATAAATTAGCTTTGGAAACGGGGTGGAAAAAACAGTGTCTCTGTGACATCGCGACAACACTGTCTTCTCTAACGCAGCTCAACCAGCCTGCCTCGTCCCCTTTTTGGGGTATTCTGTAGGCACGGATTATTTAAATGAGTAAAATTGGAAAAATTGAGTTGTAGTCCAAACAAGTGGATTCTGTTAAATAAAATATCTCCTTTCTCCTTTTTGAACTTTGTAACTTTGCATATCTTATTTATGTTTTTCTGAATGCTTTAATGTTGTGGCCTGCAAAAATCTGAGAAGCACTGCTCAAGAGTTGAGTTCACCACAGTGACAGAGACCCACAGAATCGAGCTTGGGTTGCCGATAACGCCACAAGATCGGATCTACGGGTTTGTGACAAGTGGTCAAAGCTTCTTATGAAACCCAATCCCGGGTCATACTCATGTTCCCGACTCTGAGGATGAGCTATCAGGTGAGATAAACCACAGCGATATTCCCCTGCATGAACAATATAGAACGTGGGAGAAAGACAAAACCATCATCCACTGACCTGGTTAGGTTTCAGTAGTGGTGCTGTATCTGCATCTTCTCCAGATTTTTGTGCTGTGAAAGGAAAGAAATCACAACATTAGGAAACATTTTCACAGTAGCAAATGCACAGTAATTCAATTCAGCTTTGTGTAGAAAACGTATATTAGATGAGTGGTTCACTTTTAAAAAACTTTTGCTGATAATTCACTCACCCCCATGTCATCCAAGATGTCCACGTCTTTCTGTCCTCAGTCGAAAAGAAATTAAGGTTTTTGATGAAAACATTCCAGGATTTTTCTCCATTTAATGGAATTTAATGGGGTCCAAACGGTTTAAGGTCTAAAAGACACTTTCAGTTTCAAAGGGCTTTAAACGATTCCAGACGATGAATAAGGGTCTTATCAAGCGAAACGATCGCTCATTTAATAAATAGATAACAAAGTTTAAGTTTTATAAGTTCAAATGGTCGCCTTGCTCTGTTCTGTGATGCACGTTTGTGAGTGATTCGTTCAAAAAAATGAACAAATCTTTTTCAATTGAGTCAATTAGTTTGTTTTGTTCGTTGAATGAACCAAACGACTCGGAAAAAGATTCTTTCATTTTGATAAACGAGTTCAAACAGGAGATTAATCAACGCGCATAGCAGAACGAGCTTATAAAACTTAAACTTTGATATTTATTTATTAAATGAGCGATCGTTTCGCTAAATAAGAGCCTTATTCGTCGTCTGGAATCGTTTAAAGCCCTTTGAACAGTTTGCAGTTTGCACTGAAACTGTCTTTTAGACCTTGAACCGTTTGGACCCCATTGAAGTCCATTATATGGAGAAAAATCCTGTTTTAAAAATTCATTAAAAACCTTAATTTCTTTTCCACTGAAAAACGAAAGACATGGACATCTTGGATGACACGGGGGTGAGTAAATTATCAGCAAAAGTTTTTTTTTTTTAAAGTGAACTACTCCTTTAAATGTAATACAATTAACCCATTTTGTTTCCATAATATGACATATGTCAGAGTGAAACAGGATATTTACTGAGAAAAAAAAGATTGGGACTTTTTTTTTAGTTTTTACAGTACAGGTTGTTGAAAAATAAGAGGGCTTGATGATTTCATCTAAAAAAAGGAAAGTTATTTCAGAGGCAGAGAAAATTACCACATTACTATTCACTGGTAAATTAAATACAATAACACTAGGAACAAGCATATATTAGGTACCTCTGTACAATCTAACAAATATCTAACACAAATGTACCGTAAAGTAATGATTCACCCATCATATTTTCACTTTAAGTGAACGGTTAGATGGCAACACAAACACTCTGGCTTGAGAATATTGGTGAAAAACAGCTTGTTCAAACACATCCCTGATGCTAGAGAACGCCATGCGTGCCCGTCAACACGAACACAGAGGTTTTAAAAGACAACACACACACGTTGGTGGTAAAAGAGAGCATTTCATGATCATCTGCTGTCCTGACTGCCTCACCTTCACTGGATGTGAACCCTCAACTCACAGTACACTCGAGCCATGCCGGCCCATTCATTCGCAGACTTTTTTTGGAGTTTCGGAAACAGTTTGAGCAGCATTTTTACTCCACGTAAAACCACCTTTGAGGTTCAAAATGAACAAATCAGAAAGTCTGCGGAGTCCGCCATTTTCTCAGCAAGGAAGAGACGAGAGGAAAAAAAGAGAAAGGACTCTCACAGCATCGCTTTCCAAGTTTCTCCCTTTCTGCCCTGGCACCCTCACAAAACCTTCACATGATGCTGCTCGAGCCCAGATGCATTCAGCTGATGTCGAGTAGACATCTTTTGTCTAAAATAAAACCTTTCGCTGAGCATTTCACGAAAAAAATACCTTCCTGGGGGGCTGGAAAGGGGTGGCGCTGGGAGTCATGGCAACCTTTACCTGGCACGATGCCCGTGGCAAGAACAGGCACTCTGAAGATATTCGTCTCTATATATTTTAACGATGCTTTTCGAGTAATTCTTGAACGAAGCTGCACTGGAGTGAATTGACGGTGCCCTCCTGATGCCTGTGAATGGAGTGACTTAGTGAAGCTTTATTTCAAATACACAGACAGCGATTCATCATCCATCCGTGAGTCATAATTGTAGTTGCATGATGTAGTTTCCCGCTCGGGCTTTATAAAGTGTGATAGCAGGCTACGGGGCAGATATGTGGGCGTTTCCCGCATCTCGTTGTAAGATCACAGATGACCTCTGTCTCTCGACAGCCTCAGCGTTGAGGTGAGTGCAAGAGGAACAACTATAGTTAACAGGGGAACTTAACTATCATTTCACTGGCAACAGGGTTTGTTTTAAAAGTTGTGAAGATTAAAGGTTTATATACCTTACGAACAGAAAGAACAATAGACAGAATGATCGATAAAACAATAGTTAGATAGATGATAAAAAATAATCGTAATTTTAACGGTAAAATACCATTTTTTATTTTTACTGTTACCGTAAAAATGAACAGAAAGTTTCCGATCACTTGCTAAATTTACTCACCCACATGTCATCCAAGATGTCCATGTCTTTCTTTATTCAGTTGAAAAGAAATTAAGGTTTTTGATGAAAACATCCCAGGATTTTTCTCCATATAATGGACTTCAATGGGGACCAAACGGTTCAAGCTCCAAATGAGAGTTTCAGTGCAGCTTCAAAGTGCTTTAAATGATTCCAGACGATGAATAAGGGTCTTTTCTAGCCAAATGATCGCTCATTTAAAAAATAAATTAAATAGTTTAAGTTTTATAAGCTCAAATGGTCGCCTTGCTCTGTTCTGTGATGCGTGTTCGTGACTCTCCTGTTCATTAAAATGAACGAATCTTTTGAGTCATTTTGTTCATTCGTTATATGGAGAAAACTCCTGGAATGTTTTCATCAAAAACCTTAAATTCTTTTCGACCGAAGCACATCTTGGATGAGTAAATTATCAGCAAAAGTTTTTTTTAAAAGTGAACTAATCCTTTAGGAGAAGCGTCTCACTGAACTGAACACACAATATGTCATGACACCCTGATGCCTCTGTCCAGAGCAGCAACAGACCAAATAAAAATGAAACACAACACTGAGTTAATAATACTAGACGTTTGGATTTGATCACCCTGAACTCATCCACCCTTGTTCCTGGATGGATGAATTTCTCAACACACTCTGACAGCAGAAAAACAGTCAGCAGATCTGCATCAAACCACAAGAGATGCTCTGTTCAGGTTGATGCATGCGAGCATATATTGGTGTGGCCCTGTGTACACAAAAACAATGAAGTGGGAAAAGATGATTTCTAAATCTAGTCCTAGTCTGCAAATTGAAACTCAATTTATAAAACAAGTTTAAGGCAGAATGTAATCTTTCCATATAAAACGACTCGCTGCAGTTCAGTCATGAACAAAACTGTGCTACATCATCAGCTAAATCACAATCAGCAAATTACCAATGCAAGCTTGATCTCTTAAACAAACCTCTGTCCAAATCTTCTATGCTGATCAACATGCAGAGAACATGTGAATAGAGAGTATGTGTGTGACGTCACCGTCGGCCTGCAGTTCCTCAAAAAGACTGAGCGTGAATGCCACGAAAAACAAACACAACACATATAAAGTGGGAAAGAGCTTTGCGAATGACTGTACAACTAGATTTGACAAAAAAAAATCAGAGGTATATTTTTACAGACTGCTATAGAAAGACTTCAGTCAGCCAAAGGTGGATTTGCAGTTATCATTTTGTGTCAATATGCTGAATTTAGCTGTAAAACCATACCCATATATATTGTATTGCTATATATATTAAAAACTCATCAATTAAATATTCATCATTGCATATTCTGCATTATTGGATTTTTTTTTAATAAACACTGACCAAAAAAAAAAACTATAAAGTTTTATGGCTGGGCGATATGATGATATATATAGGCTATATATAACACTGATATAAGTGATCACCATATTGTATTTATATTAGGGCTGTGCAAAAATTAATTGCGATTAATCGCATCCAAAATAAAAGTCTGTGTTTACATAATATATTTGTGTGTGCTGTATATAATTATTTTGTATATATAAATACACACACATGCATGTATATATTTAAGAAAATGTGTTATTCATATATAAAATATTTATATTTATATAATATAGATTATGTATTTTTATATATATACATACAGAATTTAAGCACAAATAATTCTTAAATATATACATGCATGTATAGGTATTTATATATACAAAATAATTATATACAGCACACACAAATATATTTTGTAAACACAGACTTTTATTTTGGATGCGATTAATCGCAATTAATTTCTGCACAGCCCTTATTTATATAAAGCGTTCACATATGTTTAGGTCTATATTGCTTTTATTTTTCCGTTGTCGAAATCAGGCAAACATAAATGTCAGGCAACACGATTCCTGGCTGCATGTCAATGTCCATGGATCACTGGATCTTTAGTCAGTTGTAAGGAACACTATATTGAGTCCAACATTTAGTTTAAATTGATAAAATTGTTTGGATTTAAAAGGGGAAAATGCGACTAAAACAGTCACGCAGCAGATCTTTTGCCACTCAGACAGGCTGAGGGAAAAGTGACGTCAATGCATTTCCTCTATACAAGATGTTTGAGCTTCCTCATACTAAACTACAGGGAGAATCTGTCTCATAAACTATGTAATACAACGTTAAGTCTGTTAGTGTGTGTGTGTGTGTGTGTGTGTGTGTGTCCTAATGGTGCACAGTGGGCTGATATATTCCCTGAAGATGCAGGCCTGTGAGGATAAACTATTTTCACGTCACTCTGGACCAGCAGGACCAGTAAATTCTGCCACAGGGTGTGAGACGTCAGACAGGCACACCACAGCACTCAAACACAGCCCGCATACAACAGGGGAAGCAATTGCATTCATGCAGCAAAACGCATGTTCTCCTCACATCATTTAGCCAGGCTGTGTCAGAAAAACACGCGGGTCTGTCGCATATCATCTGGATACCATAATACTGAGGAATTCTTGTGTTTACGTACTAATGCATTTACAAGTTACGACAGTAACATTTAGTTAATGCATCATGATTTTTACAGCATTCATTAATCCAGGCTTCTGTTACTTCTTAGATTTGTGTTAATAATACATGAACTATTTTAATTAGCATATTTAACCCAATTTAACCCAACAGCTGGGTTTGTCCATATTTGACCCAAAATTGGGTTGAAACAACCCAGCATTTTTTAGAGTGTAATAAATGTAGTGTTTATTGTTAGGATTACAAATGTCATAAAATTCAACTTTATTTTAAAGCATTACACTCACTTTTGTCCATTTCAGGTGCTAATATATGTACATTTTATGTGCTAATATATACATTTCAGGTGCTAATTTGTACATTTCAGGTGCAAAAATGTACATTTCAGGTGCTAATAAGTACATTTTAGGTGTTAATATGTCCATATCAGGAGCTAATATGGCTATTTTAGGTGCTAATATGTACATTTTAGGTGGTAATATGTACATTTCAGGTGCTAATATGTCCATATCAGGAGCTAATATGGCTATTTTAGGTGCTAATATGTACATTTTAGGTGGTAATATGTACATTTTAGGTACTAATATGTACATTTTAGTGTTAATATGTACATTTTAGGTGCTAATATGTAAATTTTAGGTGCTAATATGTACATTTCAGGAGCTAATATGTACATTTTAGGTGCTAATATGTACCACTAAGGTACCAATATGCAGCCTTTGGGTACAAAAGTGTACCTTTTGAAAAGGTACAGCCCCAGTGACAGCTTTTGTACTTTTTTTTCTGAGAGTGTACTGGTATATCAAAGATTGACACACTTTAAAAAAAATGCTGGGTCATTTTAACCCAAGTTTGGTTAAAATTTAATTAAAAAATTTAACCCAAAGGCTGGGTTTGTCCACATTTGACCCAAAATTGGGTTAAAACAACCCAGCATTTTTTAGAGTGCATGCATTCCAAAAAAACCCCCAAACAAACATGGTATTACCATGGCACATGTTTAAAATACCAAAGTCAAAATGGATGGTGACCAAAGCAGAAATGCAGCTCGGACATTCTGTTAAACGTCTCCTTTTGTGTTCTACAGAAGAAAGGAAGTCACACGGCTTCGGAACGACATTACTAACCCTAAGTATTGACAGAATTTTAATTTTGGGTGAATTATTCATATAAACAGTTTACCCATCTCATCACCTTTCATAACCGGAGAAGCAGGACGCTGAGGTCAAAGATCAAAAAAAAAAAAAAAACAGAGCCGAGAGAGGTTTTCCCGCAAGACGGGTCAAACCACTGAAAACCAGACAGGGGGGAAAATCAGACAGACGTCGCAGTAACGTGAACCAGTCGTACTGCGGTCCCTTCAGCGGGACGAACCAACGGCGTGCGCTACTCACAGGGGGGACGGAACCATATGGCTGCGGAAAAACCACACTTGGTGCTCTTCTTCTTAATGGCAATTATTCATCGACTCCATAAACAATGTCAGTGAAGGTGACGGGACAGTCTGACTTTAATCTTCCACGTATGAAATGAGAAACCAGAACACTGCAGAACCCTCCTCAGACCACTGACATCCCCATGTCTGCGAACAGAGTCATTCCCACCAAAAGTAAAATGTCAGACTTTATTTCGACATGTCTTATTAATCTGCACTACAAAACTGCACACTCTAAAAAATGCTGGGTTATTTCAACCCAAATTTGGGTTAAAAAAAATGGGATCCAAATTTTTAATGACATTTTAACCCATATTTGACCCAATTCAGGATTAAAACAACCCAGCATTGTTTAGAGTGCACAGATAGTTTTTTTTTTAAAAGCAAATAAGACACGCTGCACATGTTAATACAGACATACACTCTAAAGTTGCAATTGGAGTATTACAGGAAAGTACTATTTTAGTTTTCTACATCAAAATTCAACGTGTTACTTGCTTTTATTTATTTGAAACACTCAGAAATTGCAGGTAAATTTCACAAATAATTAACAACATCAGTTTTACTTGCACAAAAGTGAGTAAAATGAAGTAAACGTGACAGAACAAAAAGTGATATGCATATGCAAACAGATTTAAATGTAATGAAATGCAACTGCAGGCTGATTAAACAAACTCAATAAACAGATCTCAATGTGGTTAGTTGTTAGCTTTGACCCTCAGGAGATTGAGCCAACTAAAAAAAAGGCACAAATAGGTTTTGTGCAGTGAGATTTGAGGTATCCCAGCACAGAGAGGCCAATGCCTCGAATGCTTGCAGAGTTTGCCAGGCAACGAGCCAAGAAAATGACTTTGTTTGACCCAACTGCCAATCAGTTCGGCTGGGTGGGTCCGTATTAAACGGCGACACCTTTTCTGCGAGCCTGATTGGCCGCAGCTGCCTCCTGTGGGCGGAGCCAGGTTGAGAAACAAGGCTGTTGACGGGGAAAAGGAAAGCAGAGCTGGTGCAGAGGACACCGACAGCCAATGGGAGCATCGAGAAAAAAAAAAAACTGTTAAAAGCATCGATTAAACTAAAGCTCATCTCATGAATATATTTATGGGTACAGGCTTAAACTTTAATCAATAATCTTAATTTAAAGTGTTTACACGGAATAAGAAATCATAACTGTTGGATGTTGCTAGGCAGCTTTCATAACCGTCGGATAGGTCTTCCAATCACAACGCAAACTCTAATTTGCTGATTTGCGAAATAAAGAAGATTTTGAGAGGAACTTCTGCTAATCCTTAAAAACCACTGTACATGGTTTGACTGAGCTCTCTATTAAATTATGATCAATAACAAAATCTTAGTCTCAGAGCAGTTAACCATAAGAGGGCTTTTAATTAAATGACGTAATGCGTGAAGAGAGGACATCGATTACCGAAACCCTGCAAGCACGCATGGATCTTGTTTACCATTACAAAGAATCAATCCATACATCGAGACTTTTGAATATTAAACTTTGGAAGGGTAAAAAGTATTCCACACGTGACAATGCAGGAGCCGATCAATAAAAATGACATTAAATAAGACTTGAGAAAGCAGCTAAAGAGCATTAAAATGAATTCAGGCTTAATTAGACTTGCTTACTCTCAGGACCGCCAGGTAACGAGCCGAGGGGAACAAAATGAATCTCAGGATCAACTCTTCTGAAACTCACCGGACTGGATTTCATGTTCATTAGATTCTCCATATAATGGACTTCAATGGGGTCCAAACGGTTCAAGGTCCAAATGAGAGTTTCAGTACAAACTGCAAACTGTTCAAAGGGCTTTAAACGATTCCAGACGATGAATAAGGGTCTTATCAAGCGATCAAGTTTAAGTTTTATAAGCTCAAATGCTCGCCTTGCTCTGTTCTGTGATGGACATTCGTGACTGCAGAGTCCTTCCTCTCTTTGTGACTCTCCTGTTCGAACTCTTTGATCAAAATAAACAAATCTTTTCCGAGTCAGTTCGTTCATTTCGTTCGTTGAATGAACCAAATGACTCGTAAAAAGATTCGTTCATTTTGATGAATGAGTTCGAACAGGAGAGTCACGAACGCGCATCACAGAACAGAGCAAGGTGAGCATTTGAGCTTATAAAACTTAAACTTTTTTATTTATTTATTAAATGAGCGATCGTTTCGCTTGATAAGACCCTTGTTCATCGTCTGGTGTCGTTTAAAGCCCTTTGAACAGTTTGTACTGAAACTGTCGAACCGTTTGGACCCCATTGAAGTCCATTATATGGAGAAAAATCCTGGAGTGTTTTCATCAAAAACCTTAATTTCTTTTCGACTGAAGAAAGAAAGACATGGACATCTTGGATGAGTAAATTATCAGCAAAAGTTTTTTGAAAAGTGAACTACTCCTTTAAGAACGAGAATTTGTTTGTGAACTTGTTGAACATGTATTTTAATCTCTTTCTATTATCAGCATTATTGTGGCAAGTGTGTATTTCTAATTACATTCTCATATGAGCAACCAGTCACTACAAACAGGAATTGCAATCTTTTGCATTATAATGCATTTGAACAAAAAATGAATCAGAATTGAATTTCTATAACAATTGCAGTTGGCTTTTGGTTGACATTATCCAATAGACTGCGAGTCCTAAGTAGTGTCAGCAAAAAAGGAAAGAGGTTTAAGAGAAAGAGCAATGACGTAAGTGAATAGGGGCCATTTAGATTTCATGTTGACTGGTTCATTTCGAGTTGATGATGAAAGTATACGTGAATAAATCAAGAACCGCTCTGACGGAATCAGTGAGTGAGTCATCGAAGTGATTCAAACCTTTAACTCATAATCAGCAGTGCGGAAAACACACTCTTGAGTGTATTAGTCGGGTGTAACAGAACACAATGTCCTGAAAATCTGAACTAAGAATGCACTTCTGAACAAATGAGGCGTTCTATATATTCGATCTAGAAAAAAATCATGACAAAATGTTTCCAGCTTTATAATGTGACAGACTGTTGTATTCGACTCTTCCTGTGTTTTCAGGGAGTGTTCATTCTGATTTCTCCCTTATACACTGCAGACATGGACAGGAGACCTCAGACACCGCTCAAACGTGTTAGAAATTCACATCATCTACAATTACAGAGGCCGGCAAAAAGCTCATCTTTGCAATCAAGTGCAATATATAAAACTCCATGTAAAATCTAAAATCAGCTCTTTGACATCTCTAACATCATCTCAGACTTTCACAAACCAAGAGAATAAAGCTCTCGGACGTCTAGACGTTTAGCCGGGTGAAATTCATACAATTGAATGGACTTCAGTGCAATATAGACACACACACACACACTGTCTGTCCTGTTCTTAAGCTCATTTTTCTGCAGCCATGATAAAAAGCGTTAAGCATGAAAATCACGGCATTTTATGCAGCCTGATCCATTGCTGATTCAGCAGAACGCTGGAAGGGCACAGCAGGACTGATATGGAAAGGCATAATTATGATTCACCCCTGCACCGTGCAGGAAATTGCTGAACCAAAATTGTTTTTGCATTTTTGTGCAACAAAAACCAACACCTGTGACTGAACAAAGCTCATTTGCATACAAAGAGCAAACTGATCTCTTTAATAATAACAGAATCTGCAAACATGACACTCTGAACGGTGTGATTATTGATTATTAGACTGACAGGGCATTGAAAAACAATAAAAAAAGCCCTATGAAGGTGAGAGAAGCTTGTGTGTGGGACACTCACCAAACAAGCCAATCAGCATCATCTCTTCAATTAGCAATTAACTTCTTTTATGCACAAAAAGGGCATCAAATATGACTTTCCTTCTTCCAAAGAACATATTTTGCAATATACAGTGAAGTAAGTTCAAAACAGTAGATTTGTGTCTGAAACTTTAAAGCTTTATTTTACTTGCATGCGTTATGTATTTTAAACGTTACGTCTCTAACAGACAGCATTTACTATAACGAGTTGGGGTGAACTATTTTTGATCTCTTTCTAGTTATAAAACAAGCTAGAGACATTCAAAATTCTTTTGGCGTCGTTCATTATAAGTTTATTTTTTATGGATCAAATAAATTACTTGTAACTGACATGTTTACTTTGGCTACATTGATACATTCAGTTGTCGCAAATTAGTTGATTTTTTTTTTTACCAATAAATGATTTGTTCATCAAAAATGTTCATCAACATCTCTGTGCCAACCTAGAAGACCTCAGAATATAATATAATATAATATACAAGCATAACACTTTTGTCATATTTATTAACTTGACATTAGAGCCCGACCGATAAAGGGTTTTGAAGGCTGACACCGATACAAATATTTGTTGGTTTTAAAATCCGATATATCGGCCGATATTAATATTATTCTTATTTCAGAAACGTGCAACAAAATATTAACAGATTTCCCTAACATTAGTTATTTGTAGTTATTTATGAGTTTTAACTAAAATAATATGATAATGCATTTTAGAAAGAAACTTGTTTTTATTGTCACAACGAAACAGAGGAACACCAAAATATTTAGTGTAATATACTTATTATACTTAATATAATAAGTTCTGATAAATTAAATAATAATTAGTCCCTACATTGCCTTACAGTTATAAGCTACCTTATAATTATGTCAGCTTATCCCTTTACCTGCACTTTTTGACAACACTCGTGACATCCATTTTTATTTTATTTTTGAAATATTCATTTATCGGCTATTATAACTGCCGATACCAATATTTTAGAAAATGTCTAATATCGGCCGATATATCGGTCTGGCTCTACTTGACATACATAATCCCCAAATTCTGCTAAATATACCCTTTTATGTTAAATGGAGGCAAGAAATAACAGAAAGGTTTCAGTAGGTATATATATATATATATTATTCATCCTTTTTTAAACATATCTGCTTCTGAGAAGTTTATAGTTCAGCAAAAATACTAAGTAGAATCAAAACAGAAAAATAAAGTAGTTCAAGTCAAATCCTCATAATAGTGCCCATTAATATGCTTGGAAACCAGTGTGTGGCTGCCAACTTGAATTTAGCCCTGTGACAGACTCCTGATTCTGGGTAAAGCAAACAGGAAGTGACTAGGTCGAGATTATGACGGCCTGGACTTTCCACAGGGCCCCTGCTGAGTTACATGTTCTCAGTTTCTTTTGTTTGCCGTTAACCCGTTAAACCCCTCATGAGAGGCCTTTGAGAAAAGTGTCACACACCCCGGGGGGCCATTTTGTTCGGAACAATGATCCTAAAGGAGTTACACACCATTGCAACGGTCCACTTCCCAAAGGCTGAGACACTTACGCTCTAAAACAAAACAGAGGTAATCCATTCACATGCAAGGAAGCTCCGGCTTTAGCATCAAAGCTATGAGTGATCAATACAGACAACCATTAACCTCAAGCAAAACATTGGTGCTGTCAAGGGCAAAGAGTTTGTTTCCATCAAGATATCTGCATGAGCTTAGTTGCCGGCTCTTAATCGCAGCAGAGTCTAGACACTGACGTGAAATTGCACACAGGTCAACGAAGTCTCTGAAACAGGTACGGTGTATATTAATATAATAGGTTGTGTCAGAATAAAGCAAACAAGGTCCAGTAACCAAGTTAGCTCCCTATCTGATCTCTCTCCAGATGAGGAAAACATTACACAGTGAAACATGTTCTGATTAATAAATTAAATTAGCAGAAATTCATATAGCTGAAATATTTAACTAAATATCCAAACTATGCCAAGACAAGCTTCGAATGCTAGCTTGAACAAGCCTTGTTTAAAAGTTGATTGTGGACATTATGGACAAATAGAACGTAGATCGAAGGATACATTGTAGATTTCTGAATGAAAATTAGATAATTAAAATGATAGATAGCTCAGCCTGTTCTCACGTAAATGTGTCTCTATAACACGCATTGTGTATTGTCGTGCAATTTATACGTGAAAATGAGTTATGTGCATATTAGAGCCAGGCCGATAAAGGATTTTGAAGGCCGATACCGATACAAATATTTGTTGGTTTTTAAAATCCGATATATCGGCCGACATTATTATTATTTTTATTTCAGAAACGCGCAACAAAATATTAACAGATTTCCCTAACATTAGTTATTTATATATGAGTTTTAATTAAAATAATATGATAATACATAATTACCTCATAATTACAATGTCAACTTGCTTATTCCTTTACCTGCACTTTTTGACAACACTCGTGACATGGTTGAAGCGTGATTAGTCCGTTTTTATTTTATTTTTTAAATAAAATAATTTATTATTTTAATTAAATTTTTTTTTTAAATAAAAAAAATTAAAAAATGTTATATTATTTTTATGAAAAATTTTATTTATTTTTTATTTTATTTTTTAAATATTAATTTACCGGCCATTATAACTGCCGATACCGATATTTTAGAAAATGCCTATTATCGGCCGATAATATCTGCCTGCCGATATATCAGTCTGGCTCTAGTGCATATAAGACACAGTTTTAGAGTGCATTTCATTTGCGTGTAATACACATGCATCCCACACCACAAATTCTACCCAAACATATAATAACACACCACTTCTAAACCTACCCTAACCAACCCATGCACGTGAAAACTCACTTTAGCATATAAATCGCATATAAAGACGCATAAAGATACATTTAGTGTGATCAGGTTGGATAGATGTCAAACAAATTCAAATTCAACTCCCTGTAGAGTGTGACTGATTCAAGTAAAATTCACACCAATTAAAAAGGAGCCAATTCTGAGTTTTGCACGACAAAATTGATAATTACTGGAAACTCGCCATGTTGTGCCTGGTTATACTCACAAAACCGTAGCGGCCGCTGAAACGCTCTAGACAAACTCAGGCTCAACTCCAACAAGAGGAATGCAGTTTCAAAGAAAAAAACAAAGTTAATATTTCAAAACAAAAAAATTTCCACACTGATTTGTGTCAACAAACTTACTTGACAGTGAAAACCAGAATCATCAACAACAGCAGAAGTCAAACAAATCTAACGCCTGTAGGACACAACTCAAGATATGCTTCTTAAACTTTCCCAGAGTTCAATCAGTGCATCATTACTCAGCATCATGTGGGAGTGTTTGATCTCTCCGCGGCTGGAGAGCTCGGGTCTGACCCACGATGCCCCTGTGCTGTTAGCAGGCGAACGCCCCGTCACGGCTTCTGCGTTCAGCTGCTGTTATGAAACATGTGGGACTTAGATGAAACCCACAAAGATGAATGTCCTCACGTGGCTCTGCTAACAGAGCGCTCTCTGTCCTCACCTCAAATCCCTTTTGGCCCAAATTTCTGACGGCACGCCAAGATCCACCTCTCACCCTCAAGAAGGACGGAGAACCCTGAGGAACGGCTGAAGAAATCAGCTTCAGCACAAGACACGTCCTTGTATCTCTTCAGTCAAACGACAGACAGCTCATGCGTGACTTGTGTTTTCAAGCGCTGCTATATCCGATCTCCGACCTGCCGCCAGACATTTTATGCAAACCTTTCCCATTTTCTCATCTGTTTAAAGAGGTCATGAAATGAATTTATTTTTTATTTTAAAGGAGTAGTTCACTTTAAAAAATAAAAAAAATTAACTTTTGCTGATAATTTACTCATCCCCATGTCATCCAAGATGTCCATGTCTTTCTTTCTTCAGTCGAAAAGAAATTAAGGTTTTTGATGAAAACATTCCAGGATTTTCTCCATATAATGGACTTCAATGGGGTCCAAATGAGAGTTTCAGTGCAGCTTCAAAGGGCTTTAAACGACACCAGATGATGAATAAGGGTCTTATCTAGCAAAACGATCGCTCATTTCAAAAATTAATAAAAGTTTAAGTTTTATAAGCTCAAATGCTCGCCTTGCTCTGTTCTGTGATGCCGTTCGTGACTCTCCTGTTCGAACTCGTTCATCAAAATGAATAAATCTTTTTTTGAGTCATGACTCGAAGGGTCCTTGATAAAACTGGTCCTTGATTCATCGTCTGGTGTCGTTTAAAGCCCTTTGAAGCTGCACTAAAACTCTTATTTGGTTCCCATTGAAGTCCATTATATGGAGAAAATCCTGGAATGTTTTCATCAAAAACCTTAATTTCTTTTCGACTGAAGAAAGAAAGACATGAACATCTTGGATGACATGGGGGCGAGTAAATTATCAGCAAAAGTTTTTTTTAAATAAACTACTCGGTCATCCATGTTCACTCCGGTGTTTCGCTTGATGGTTTCGTTTTCTCATCATACGCGTTTACGGTGGACGTTCGATGCGGTTGAGCTGCCGAATAAAGGCCATTTGTGTTTTTTAGTGTTCGTCGAATTGAATCATCATCGAAACTGAAAGGACTGTAATCCGCATTTTATTTTTCATAGAGTACTTTGTGTACGTTTTTTTTTAAACGTGTGAAAATTTCTGATGCGAATTTCGGAAAACCAGACGTTATGTGATTGGCTTATGGGTAACCAATGATTTTATACCAACATTCTTCAAAATATCTTCTTTTGGGTTCAACAGAAGAAAAAAAACTTATACAGGGTTTGAACAACTTGAGGGTGAATAAATTATGACAGAATTTTCATTTTTGGGTGAACTATGACCCCTTTTATGCATTGGATTATCAACCTGCTTTTTTAAAATCTAAGCATAGTGAAGATGTAGAAATTTTTCACACTGTCAGAGATATATCTGAATCATAGCAGTGGGCGTTTGAAAGAGAGGATCAGAAACAGGATTGAAAATAGCGTATTACTTCTAAATTAAGATGTTTTTAATAGATAACAATCTTGATCAAATAAGCAGACCTCAGGGGGCATTATGAAATTAAAAAATAAATGCGTTTTATGACCCCTTTAATTCTTGAAAATGTGATTGTAATTGAATATTGAACCATGCTCCAGACAATACCATAAATCTCATTTAGGCTTTTGGTGCAATCAAACAGATGCTTAATTTCAGGGTTGCGGCGGGACAGGAAAACAGCTCGTCTGGCTTTTAAAGGGGTAGTTTACTCAAAAATGACAAATTGTCATCGTTTACTCACCTTCATGTCATTTCAAATGGAACATAAAAGATGATGTTCAGCAGAATCTCTGAGCTGCTCTTTCCATATAGTTACAGTCAAGCCAACAAACCCTCTTAAAAGCAGTTTTATGCTATACTTCGAGTCTCCTAAAGCCACATGATAGCTTAGTGTGAGGAACAGACTGAAATGCAAATCATACTTTAAACATTTTTTGATCATCATTCTCTTTTATTGCGTGGAAGAGCAGCTCGGAGTAAATGATGACTAACTTGACATTTGTAGGTGACACAAATGTCTGTGATATTTCTATCCATGGTAGGAAATATCATAAATCATAAAAACAACAAATGACAGACATATTGTCAAAGGTGCACCAAACACTGATTATTTGTTTGGGATTGTTTCATTTAGATGCGGATTAACGCTGCACATGCATTTACAAACAGTTCAATTAAATGTTGTTTTTTTACTAAATTTGAGTTTAATTTTGAACTTAAATTTGAGAAGTGGCGTGATTAAATGACGTGACATCTTTTAAATATTTTCTGCTACATGTGAATGTGTGTGTACGTGTGCACACACACACAAATCTAGACAAAGCAAACATCTATTACAATTCAAACATGTGCGTTTATGGCACTATTATATTTATTGTTGCACTCTAAAAATTCCTGGGTTGTTTTAACCCAACTTTGGGTCAAATATGGACAAACCCAGCCATTGGATTAAATTTTAAACCCAACATTTGGGTTTAAAACAACCCAGGATTTTTAGAGTGTATAAATAAATATCTAAAACCCCTAGAATTCTAGATCAAATTTACAAATGATTTCCAACCTAATTTTGAAACGATTCACTCTAATTTATATTTCAATGATACAGTATTTTCATTACTGTATAAATATCATCGTTCCTGCGCAAAACTTAATTATTCACAGCAATAAATAGTCAAAGCAGATCTATTCTCTATTCTTGAGTATTTTAAAAGAGTATTTTTGATTTCAAACGAGACACATATACACGTTAACACAATTTTGAGTCAAATATGGACAAACCCAGCCATTGGATTAAATTTTTAACCCAACATTTGGGTTTAAAACAACCCAGGACTTTTAGAGTGTATAAATAACTAAAACCCCTAGAATTCTAGATCAAATTTACAAATGATTTCCAACCTAATTTTTAAACGATTAACTCTAATTTATATTTCAAGAAAGAAATCTGCAACATGATAAAACTATACAGTCATTACTGTATAAATATCATCGTTGCTGCGCAAAACTTAATTATTCACAGCAATAAATAGTCAAAGCAGATCTACTCTCTATTCCTGAGTATTTTAGGAGTATTTTTGATTTCAAACGAGACACATATACACGTTTTAACGCAATTTGGACAAATATGGACAAACCCAAACATTTTCATTTAAAAATGTTTAAATTGAATTAAAAAATGGGTTTGTCCACATTTGACCCAAAGTTGGGTTGAAACAACCCAGCATTATCTATTAGTGTTCAGGACTGCGGGT